>NC_058130.1:683598213-683633665 GCF_016433145.1 Gracilinanus agilis
TATATATATATATATACATGTATATATATACGTATATATATATATACATACATACACATTATATATATACATATGCATATATATGTGTGTGTATATATATATATATATATATATATATATGTATGTATATTCTTTTAACATGTCCCAAAGAATAGAGTAGGGAGACTAACATGTTAATCTCCCAAAGAACCAGAAGGGGGGGGGGTTATATGAATTTAATATGAATTGTATTCCTCTTTCCTTTCTAAAAGGAAAGTTTTGAAAATCCATTTCAGTTTCACTCCCACCTTTTGTCTGGGCTGAAGCTTCTCTGTGTAAGGAGAAGTCTCTGGTTCCCTGCATCTCAATTGATGCTTGCATCTTGTCCCACATGACCCTTAGAGTCCAGAGGACTGATCTCTTGTATTGCTCATATATTGAGGGTTGGGCATTAGATTTATCCAGTAATACCGTAAGTTTAAAACCTTAGTTACAATGATTACTATCATGATAACAAAACTCTTAACTGTAAATTAGTAATAATTAATAATCAATTTCACAATGGTAATCAACAGGCCTCAAACCTGTCTATGAGTTTTTCTCACAGATATCTACCCAAAATATGTGAAGACTTCACTCTATGGAATCGACTGATGAAAACAATTCATTCCAATAGCTATGAAGGTGGTAGAAGGAGACTCTGTGAAGCATTTAAAGCTTGGTCAGATGATGAAGATACTAAGGTCATCCACTGCATCCCAAGCCATTGCTGGTCCTCTTGACTTTTGTCCTGCCACTAGACTTTGACAACTCTGAAAAAGAAAGTAAGGTTGACAACTTTGTGCAAGTCTGCCTCACTTAAATCCAACTAACACAGAAGTCATCACTCATGATATCAATGGTCCTCTTTGAAGCAAGGGATAAAAATGAAAAAGTTCCACATTCTATTTGTATTAGAAATAGTCCGTCCTTTTCAGAGGTTCCAGATGATGAGGGGCAAATTATTATCTGCCAGCTCTACTTCCAAATCTATGCTTTGGGATCTTGGAGTGCAATAATTAGTTGAGGGGAATAAAAGTATGAGACTGAAAAGTTCCTTTATTTACTCAACATTAGATAACAAAGCCATGTGCCCTGAGGCTATGTGGGCCCACATAGATACTTATCTCTGAAGTTATAACTGGGGAAAGAAAAGCCATTCTTTTAGGAGCAAAAGTAAGAGAAAACAAAAAGCAAAATTGATAGGAAACTAACCAAATGATATGTGTATACCTCTTCCCAGGAAGTTCAGGAGAATGTAGCCTTGGGATGTTTTCTCAAGGCAGAAAAGAGAGTCTTAATTATTAATATAGCTAGTTATAAATTGTGCATGCCCATTTAAATTCTAGAACTGACTATATTGATTTATCTACTTTCCCCAGAGGGAAGATAACAAAGTTATAAGACTCTAAGAAGCAGATATCATCTTATCCACATAACACGATAGGATCATAAAATCACAAACAAGATACTCTGAAAAGAATGACAATTGTCAAATTTTTAACCAGCCTTACTTACCACACTAGGCAGACAAAGGAGAATTCATTCAATTCAACAAACTCTTACAAACCCAGAATGTGTAAGATGCATAACAAGCACCTAATTACTATTTAGTTTTCAGCTAATAAATGAAAAAGCTGAGACTAGAATCCCAGTGTGCTAACACCACGTCAAATATTCTCTGGAGTGATAGTTTTGTGGAAGACTAATGAGGGAAGTCATCAGAGGTGATATGCTCAGGATCTTCCTTATCTTCACTACTAAGTTTTCTCCTTGACTATACAATTTACACTCATATTTGTGTTTGAATATCATTGAAATTAGAGAATGAATTCTTCCCTGGCCAGGTACTCCATTTTCATAGACTAACCTTGCAATGACATTCATTCAGTGCCTATCATTTGCAAATGCACAGTAAAAGGAATTGGAGTATAGAAAGATGAGCAAGATGAAGTACCAGTCTTCTAGGAGCTAACAGTCTACCAGGAGAAATAAGGTTTGTATATAGAAAACTACAATTAAAAAATAGAATATAATAAGTTAAAAAGAAATAGGAATGGGGCCTGGGTCTATAATTTTATTGATGAGTAATGATCAGATGAGGAACTTCCCCTATCAATGCAAGTCAGCAATTTCTTTCAGCATAAAATCTTAAGAGAGCTGTCTAGGACACTGAGAGGTTGACTTACCCAAGGACACACAACTAGTAGATATATCCCACCTCTGACATAAGAAGAAATCATGGAAATAAAGTATTGTGAGCAAAATAAATTGAAAGTGATTGTTTCTCATTTAGAGGAAGAGCAGAAATCAATATAATTTCTCTTCTAAGTGATAAGACAGCAGAAGGGAAAAGAGAGGCACATGGTAGGTATGAATATACTGAAATCAATGACCAAAATGAATTATACAAAAGTTGTATAAGTAATGTCTTCAAAGTAATAAATAACCTGAAAAGGAAGGAAATGTACCAAGGGATAAGGGAAGCCAATGACACTCCTAGGCACTCCATAGGTTTTCATATAACTTCAGGAAGTCTAAAGGACAGCCCCAAACATATTGGGTAGGCCCCTTGAGAGAATTTACAGAACATATGAGTCCCACAAGTTGCAATAATATGGATTGGTTGTAATGTACATATTTGGAGGGATTGTTAATCTTGCAGTGGGTTAGCTAGTTGTTGCAATGCTGGGCCTGTAGTAAGAAGATTTATATTCCTAAACTAAAATACTGGTTGTATGACCCTGGGCAAGTCATTTAACACTATTTACCTCAGTTTCCTGATCTGAAAAATGAGTTGGAGAAGGAATGGCAAACCATTCCAATATTTTTGCACAAAGAGTCAATATGACCAAAACATTTGAACAACTGCCTTGCTATAATTACCTAAAAAAGATGCATCAAGGTATTGAAGCATCCATATTACAGACTTTCAGTTATGTAAAGACAGATAATATATCAGTCAGGCTATTGATAGCTTTCATTATTTTCTAAGCATTGTGCTAAACACCAAGTATGTAAATAAAGACATAATCTATGGTCACTACCTTCAAGAAGCTAACTCTTTTCCTCAAATTCCACAATGGTTTTCACAAATTCCATAATTGCTAACTAAATAAAATAGAAACTCAGTCTAGCACTCAAAGGCATTTGGAAACTCACTAAAGTCTACCATTTCTTCCTTATTCCATATTTTCCTTTTGTATAGTTGGAAAATCTTGAACCCCTAAAGACTGCATTTCCCATATAATATACAGAGATGGGCAGCCATTTTCTGTAGGTACAAAATAGCAATTTGCCACTTTGGAACTCAGAACCTGGCAAAGCAGCCCAGAGCATGTGCCAAGGTGATAGTTATGGACAGGATATAAATTGAGGTCCACAAACCCCTGAGGGTTCATTCTCTCTTCTCCTTGGGTTAGGGAGGCAGGAGGTGGCAGACTGAGCCCTGGGAGGTGGGAAGTTTGATTTAGGCTGGGTCAACTTTTATTGCTAGCCATATCAAAAACCCTTTTTGGCATAGCCAAAGCTTTATTTCCAAACAACATTATACAGCAAACTACAAGATTACAACAGTATCTGACCCAGGGGCTTGTTAGCCCTGGGGTCAGCAACAAACAGCAACAGATTTTGAAAGAGACCCCCAAGGTCTTTCTGTACTCTGCACCTTAGGGAACAATTTGAGTTTAAATATTTATTTAGTCTTTAATACTTAAGCAAGATCATTCAGGATTTCCATCATCCCTTTACCTACCCTCAGTTTATCAAATAAACCCAGTTTGATCCCCAAGCCTATAGTAATCTTTCAAAGGCAACAATTTACCTTTGTTGACAGTATTTAGAATGGAGTAGTCAGAGCCTGGTAACATTTCTAACTGGGTATAGCCATTTTCAAGCCAGTGCTGACTCTTCATTATAACCAAAGGTTTCAAGAACCAGCATTGTACTTCCTGGTTACTTCTACCCAACTGACTGGCAAGACTGATTTCTAAGGCTTGTGGTTAGCAAGAGAATTCTCAGTCTTAAAGGAGGCTTAGCCCAGCTGGTGTGAGGAACAAATCTTATTCTCACATCCAGCTGTGCATAGGGCTTCTCTTTGAGCAAACCTCACTACCATTCCTTAGCCCCCTTTGTTGCTCATAACACCCAGAATTCCTTTCTGTATTACCTATAATGCTTTTCCTTTTGTTTATGTTTGCATGGTCACGTTTGTATAAGTCAGTGATTTCCCAAGTGGGCGCTACCACCCCCTGGTGGGTGCTATAGTGATCCAGCAGGGCAGTGGTGGCCACAGGTGCATTTATCTTTCCTATTAATTGCTATTAAAATTTAAAAAAAATTTAATTTCTGGGGGGCTAAGTAATAATTTTTCTGGAAAGGGGGCGGTAAGCCAAAAAAGTTTGGGAACCACTGGTATAAGTTCTGAAGCTCCACCTCGTTCTTTCTTTTGCTCCTAGGAACGGGCTGGTTAGTAACCTTTTAGTTAGTTTTCTTTGTTAGTTTATTATTAATAAAAATTTATAAATATAATATTTAGTATTTTGTATATTAATTTTAATCTCCACATTTTGGCTAACCCCAATGGGATAGAATCCATGAATATTTTTAAGAGAGATTTTAAGTAAAGTTAGTAAGCTTGTCCAGACTCCACCCACCCAGCACTAGAGCTGAGAGCTGGGGTTGCCTTTTCTCTCCTTGTGCCCTGCTGCCCTACCCTCCTGCTATTTTTTCTTTGCTAGTCACACCTGCCCAACCACCTGCTTTCTACTGCTGCTGTTACAGTTTCTCCTGCCCAGCCTGGAGCCCTCCCTGTGGCTGGGAGCCAGCTAATCCTAGCCACTTGTTTTTACAATGGACCGGTGAGAACTCCAATCTCTTCCCCCATATGTTGGAGAGATATGGTAAAACTGAGACACTAATGCAGCATTGGTGGAGTTGCAAACTGATATAACCATTCTGGAGAAAAATTTGGAATTATTCCCAAAGTGAAGTGGGGGGGGGGCCGCAAAGTCAAGATGGTGGCTTAGTAGCAGCAAAAGCTGAAACTGCTCTGATAGTCCTTCCAAACCAATCTTTAAAAAGCACTCCAGAAAGACAGGAAGCAAAATCTCAAGCAAGGGGGAGTTAGGAGGCTCTCCCACTGAACACAACACTTGAAAGATAAACAGAGAGAGTTGATTTTCACAGGATAAGAGGGAACTGAAAGCAAAACTGCACACAAAGGAGTGCTGGATCACCAAACACACCTCAGCCACCTACTGCGCTAGATTCTGAACCTGAGCATAGGACAACTTTGGGATCCCAGGACCCAGGATAACCCAACAAAAGAGCACTTCATATTCACCTCTTGAATTTCCAGTAGCCCACAGTGAGGTCCAGAATTTTATAGAGTTTGGCCCTTTCAAGCTTCCATGGCTACAATGAAGACCTAGCCCCAGAGCAAAATACCTCACTGGGCCAAATCCTGCAAATCAACAGAGGAGACAAAATCAGGAAACAGCTTTCAGAATTCATAGTCCACAAGCAAATAAAAAAAAGCTGGGAAAATGAGCAAACAGTAGAAAAAATTTAACCCTCTAAAATGTCTATGGTGATAAAGATCAAAGAACAGAACCAACAGATGGTGAGATCCAAGTAACTACATACAGAACTAACAAGAGATAGTGAGATTCAAGTAACCACATACAAAAATTCAAAACACAACAACAACAGAGAATTAAGGGGGTGGAGCCAAGATGACAGAGTAATCCAGAGCACCATTGTGCCACCATGAGAATTCTCTCTGACCAAGATTAATATATTGCCACAAAATGAATAGAGGAGTGAAAGAACCAACAAAAAGACAGAGTGAAACAACTTTCAAGAAAAGGAAAACCCAAAAGGTAGGCAAAGAAAATCTGGGGCACTGGGGTTAGAGGAGAGAAGAGCCATCAAGAAGTTGTAGCAAGGAAGGAAGGGCAATCCAAGAGCAAGCCACACACCCTGACACCATATTTGTTGTCAGAGGTTTGGTAACCTAATCCCAAGCCAATATCCAGATCCTGAGATCATGCTTTGGTGAATATTGGTACAAACCAACCCATATGCCTTGAAATTTCAAACCTGTGAAGAAGTCCAGAGCCCCAGCCCAGGGAATCTTAAGGTCTGGGCTTGGGATAAGGACATATTTCATACTTTGGAGAGGCTGATTGTACTAAGTACTGATCATTTTGTCTAAAGTTCAGGGTGGCACCCTAAGACAAGATAATAAAGGGTGTGCCTGATTGGATCAAGTACACAGTAAAACCAAAAACTTGAGCCTAAGGCTGGGACTAGAATTTTATCAGCTTCTGACCTCATCAAGATCATAATGAGATCAAAAGCTTACACTTAAGCCTGAGACAAGTCTCTAAGCTATAAGCATCTCAAGGGTAAATTGAAATAGTAGGAGGAGGGGACTCTCAGAACTCTCAGCCCTCAGACCATCACATCATTCCCCCAAGTCTACCTATATTTAGATAGGAAAAATGAGCAAACAACAAAAAAGCACCTAACTATAAAGAATTTTTATGGAGACAAAGAGCAAGGTAAAGACAAGGAAGAGGACATTGAAAGCAAAGGAAACACATGCAAAGTCCAAAAGAAAAATATGGATTGGACACAGATTCTGGAAGGACTCAAAAAGATTTCAAAAACCAATTAAGAGAGGCAGAGGAAAAGTGGGAAGGATAAATAAATTGATGCAAGGAGAAAGAAAAGTGATGCAAGAAGAAACAGGTCAATTGGAAATGGAGAAGCAAATACTGACATTGGAAAATATGGCCTTAAAAATCAAAATTGACCACCTAGAAAGTAATGATTTCATGAGAAATCATGAAACAATAAAGAAGACTCAAAGGAATGAAAAAAAAAGAGGAAAACATGAAATATCTTTTTGAAAAATAAGTGACCTAGAAAAAAGATCTAGGAAAGTCAATTTGAGAATTATTGGACTACATGAAATCCATGATCAAGAAAAAAGAGTACTATAAACAATGAAGTTAATATCATTACTAAACATTTGTGTATCAAATAGTATATTTCTAAAGGAAAAATTAAAGAACTCAAGGAGGAAGTAGATAGTAAGACCATACTAGTGAGGGATCTTAACATTCCCTTTTTAGAACTAGATAAATTGAACCAAAAAATAAATAAGAATGAAGTAAGGGAAGTGAATGAAATTCTAGAAAAATTAGAGTTAATATATATGTGGAGAAAATTGAACAGGGATAAAAAGGAATACACCTTCTTCTCAGCAGTACATGGTACTTATACAAAGATTGACCATGTATTAGGGCATAGAAATATTGCAAACAAATGCAGAAAAGTAGAAATAATAAATGCAACTTTTTCAGTTCATAATGAGATAAAAAAAAATTTAATTAACAATGGTACATGGAAAGGCAAATTTAAAACAAATTGGAAACTAAATAATCTAATTCTTCAAATTGGTTGGTCAAAAGAGAGGTCATAGCAACAATTATGGACTTCATTAAAGAGAATGACAATGAGGAGATAACATATCAAAACCTATGGGATACAGCCAAAGCAGTATTCAGAGGAAACTTAATATCTCTGAGTGCCTATAGCAACAAAATAGAGAAGGAGGAGATCAATGAATTGGGCTTTCAACTTAAAGACTTAGAAAAAGAACAAATTAAAAATCCTTGGATAAAAACTAAATTGGAAATTCTAAAAAAACTAAAGGAGAAATCAATAAAATTGATAGTAAAAGAACTATTGAACTAATAAATAAGACCAGGAACTGGTACTTGGAAAAAAATAACAAATAAAATAGATAAAGTACTGGCTAATTTAATAAAAAAAAAAGAAAGAAGAAAACCAAATTAACAGTATCAAAGATGAAAAGGTGATCTCACCTCTAAAGAAGATGAAATTAAAGTAATTACTAAAAACTATTTTGCCCAATTTTATGGCAATAAATATGACAATCTAGGTGAAATGGACAAATACTTACAAAAATATGAATTGCCTAGATTAACAGGAGAGGAAATAGAATACTTAAAGAATCCCATCTCAGAAAAAGAAATTGAAGAAGTCATCAAGAAACTTCCTAAGAAAAAAACACCCAGGGCCACTAGGATTCATAAGTAAATTCTATGACATTTAAAGGACAACTAATCCAAATACTATACAAATTATTTGACAAAATAAGCAAAGAAGGCGTATTACAAAATTCTTTTTATGACAAAAAAATGGTATTGATTCCAAAACCAAACAGATCAAAAACAGAGAAAGAAAAGTACAAACCAATCTCCATAATGAATATGGATGCAAAAATCTTAAGTAAAATACTAGCAAAAAGACTACAGCAAATTATCATGAGAATTATTCACTATGACCAGGTGGGATTTATACTAGGACTACAGGATGGTTTAATATTAGGGAAACCATCCACATGATTGACCATATCAATAATCAAACCAATAGAAATCACATGATTATCTCGATAGATGCAGAAAAGTCCTTTGACAAAATATAACACCTATTCCTATTGAAAATACTAGAAAGTATAGGGCCATTCCTCAAAATAATATACATTATATATTTAAAACCATCCGCAATTATCATCTGCAATGGGGACAAGTTAGAAGCTTTCCCAATAAGATCAGGAGTGAAGCAAGAATGCCCATTATCACCTCTTTTATTTAATATTGTACTAGAAACGCTAGCAGTAGCAATTACAGAAGAAAAAGAAACTGAAGGGATAAAAATAGGTAATGAGGAGACTAAACTTTCACTCTTTACAGATAGTATGATGGTCTACTTAAAGAATCCTGGAAAACCAATTCAGAGGTTATTGGAAATAATTAACAATATTAGCAGAATAGCAGGGTACAAGATAAACCCACTTAAATCATCAACATTTTTGTATATTTCAACAAAATTAAGCAGTAGGAGTTAGAAAGAGAAACTCCACTTAAAATCTCTCTGGACAATGTAAAATATGTAGGAATCTATCTGCCAAGACAAAATTAGGAGTTATATGGGCACAACTACAAAACACTTTTCACACAATTAAAACTAGATCTAAATAATTAGAAAAACATTAATTGCTAGTGGGTAGGATGAGCTAATATTAAAAAAGGCAATCCTACCCAAATTAATCTACTTATTCAGTGCCATACCTATCAAACTATGGAGAAACTTTTTAATAGAATTAGAAAAAAGTATAACAAAATTCATCTGGAAGAACAAAAGATCAAGAATATCAAGAGAGCTAATGAAAAAAAATGTGAAGGATGGGGGCCTAGCTGTACCAGGTCTTAAACTGTACAATAAAGCAGTGGTCATCAAACAATATGGTACAGGCTAAGAGACAGAAAGGTGGATCAATGGAATAGCCTTGTGGTAAATGACGTCAGCAAGCTAATGTTCAATAAACCCAAAGATCTCAGCTTTTGGGACAACACCTCGCTGTTTGACAAAAACTGCTGGGAAAATTGGAAAACCATATGGGAAAAATTGGGTTTAGATCAACATCTTACAACTGTAAAAAGGAATTCTTTATTCCTTTTTTTAATTTAAAAAAGGACCTAGAGGTCCTCTTACCATAGAGATGTGTAGGGATTAAACAGCTCACAGTGACAGGAAGTAGGAACCAGGGAGCCCTCTGCTGGGCCAGCATCAGTTGGTCAGGCCTGTCAGTTGCTGACAGTTAGAGGGGGTCAGTTGACATTTGCATTCTGTCAATTGCTGACAGTTTAGGACTGGCACTTATGGGGAAGTTGGCTGCTGGGTGTGTGAGTTAGTCATTGGGGGTTGGTTGCTGGAATATAAAGGTGAACCTGAGCTTACTGAGAGGGCTTTTGTCTTTAGCCTTTAGAAGGCTTTTCGGCTTTGTGGGTTTTGGCTTTTGGTTTGGGCTGTTAGTTTTTTCTTGAACTTTTTGGGAGGTGACTGACTGGTCTGCATTGACATATCTAATCAAGGTTGGATTAAACACTAATTGTGCTGGTTTTGATTGGGCTGGATTGGGTTGGACTTAGTTGTACAAATACAACCAATGCAAGCAAAATTAGAAGGAAAGCAACAAACTTGGAAAAAAAATTGTAACAATACTCTCTGACAAAGGCTTAATTTCCCA
Organism: Gracilinanus agilis; assembly: GCF_016433145.1. NCBI lineage: Eukaryota > Metazoa > Chordata > Mammalia > Didelphimorphia > Didelphidae > Gracilinanus > Gracilinanus agilis. The sequence continues at coordinate 683,608,358 of NC_058130.1, forward strand.
AATATATAAGGAACTTAGTCAAATTTACAAGAAAATCAAGCCATTACCCAATTGGCAAATAGTCAAGGGACATGAATAGGCAGTTTTCACATGAAGAAATCAAAATTATCAATAAGCACATGAAAAAGTGTTCTAAATACCTACTGATTAGAGAAATGCAAATTAAAACAACACTGGGATACCTCCTCACACCTAGCAGACTGGCCAATATGGCAGCAAAGGAAAGTGATAAATGTTTTGGAGAGGATGTGGCAAAATTGGGACACTAATACACTGCTGGTGGAGTTGTGAATTAATCCAAGTATTTTGGAGGACAATTTGGAACTATGCACAAAGGGTTTTAAAAGAATGCCTGCCCTTTGACTGACCAATGCAGACGGAAAGCAATGTTGCATTTACAGTCAGGTGACTTGGATATAACCATTTACTTTTTCAGAAAGCTTCAGTTTTCTCATCTGTAAAAGGAATGAGTTAGATATTACAACTGAAATTTTTGAAGGACAGTATTATATTTATTTTAAGTTGATTTATTAATCAACTGCTCAAGACAATCTAATATGGCCACAATCCAAATGACACTGAAGAGGGCAAGGCATGTGGGGCAAGGCAAGGTGGGGGGAACCAAGAGAGAGGGGCACCAAAGAGCCTATGAGGCCAGAAGAGGACTGAGGAACCCATTGGCAAGCCAATATATACCTCTTGTGACCTCATCAATCAGTCCCTCCTCTGGACATCCCAAGATATCTCTAATGGATAAATAGCCACAGAGGAAGTAGCCTTAGAGACCCCAACTACTCCCTGATTGGCCCAGCTCTAAATCCTGTTATCCTTTCAGGATCTAAACAAAAGAAGGGAGGACTCAACCTAGTTTCATAACCTGAATGGGAGAAACTGTTTCAGCCTTAAAATTGAACTGTTTGGGGGGGAATTAATTATTTCACACAAGATATCACAATTCAATATTAATTTTCCACAAATAGATGCTGTTTAAGTTTCTTTCTTATTCAAATTCCATGTTCTCATTTGAATGACTATGACTCTCATTAAGAAGATCCTCCAGAGATTAATATAATAGGTACAGTGTCACTTGCATGTTAAAACATCTGTAGAATCATTGTAGGGATGGACATGGTAGATAACAAATAGATAATATTTGTCTACTGCTGTTACCATGGAAATCTATTAGCATTAGCAACTCTAGTGGAACTATGACATTTGAACTCTACTACCTCAGATGAAAACCCGAGTTGAAAAGTAGAGATGAATCATGATTGTGTTAAGAGTCAAATTCTCTGGAGACCATATTTTAATTTTATAATTATTTATTAAATGGCAAAAAACAGACCAAAGAAAGAAAGAGAGAAGCATAAGCCACATGTAACCAGCTAGTTTTTTTCAGCTGCCTCCTCTTCAAGCAGGCTGAGCCAGACCTCAAGGCTTCCTGAGGTCCTGGTTATGGGATAAAAAAAGGCCAATTTCTAGGCCACTCCATCAATTAATGCTCTCCAGGTTGTCTTTTCCTGAGCCTTTCTGACTAGAGAACTCAGACTTCATTCAAGACTAGAGTCAGGTCTTCAGGACATTAGGAGTGACACTTGGCATTTAGTATGGCAGAACAGGCACAGCATATATATATACTTTTCTCCACATGGCTCTGCCTAGCTCCTTTAATTACTACATCACCCAAGAGACTTTTTGTATACAGATAAAACAAAGAACTTGTCTCCACTTTGCCTTAGCCTAGAGAGAGAAGCCAGTTCATAGCTTCAGTCTAAGATCAAACATGTTTTAATTTTAAAATCAAAAGGTTGTTTTGGGGGTTAAAACAGGGTACAAATTAATATTAACGCTCCACAATTTAATACCCTTAAGGAAAAATGTTTTTATAAAATTTAAGTTAATCAAAATCAGTCTGTCCTTTTCCTAGGGGAAAAAAAAACCACATGATTTTAGAGTCAAAAATCTTCATAAAGGTCATCCTCCTCATTTCACAGATAAAGAAGCAGAGACTCTAAGACAGTGTTAGATTGACTGGCCCATAGGTTGAACACAGGTCTAGGTTGAGAACTCGGGTCTCTTGACTCTCAATCCAGGGTTCTTTTCATTAGATCACAATAGCTCCTCTATAGGGGCCATTTTTCTACACTGTGTATCATTTCTTCTACACATACATCACCAGTAAATTCCACTCCTGAATCCTATCATGTTTAGCATAACACTTACTGATAAATAGCAATATTAAGTTGGGTTTCTGCCTCTTCAGTAGTGAATCTTTGCAAGTACAGTAATCCTAAAAATAATTTAGCCCACAATCTCCGTAGGAATTTGTGTATTATGTTATAGAATCCTTTTCACCTTAGAAGTTCACTCCATCCTTAGACTCCTCAGGAGTTGTTATTTGTCCTTCATTTTAGAAGAGGACCAATGACATCAAGGGATGATATCTTGACTTGCCCATGAATTGGATTAAAGAAAGAGTGTCCTCTGTAAAAGATAATCTAACCAAGCAACTTCAATTTATATTCATTGTTTCATGCCTCTGTATAACTATACATGTAACTCGATTAGATAATCAGTATTATAATAATAAGCTATAATCATGACAGATTTAAAATAAGGAGCAATCCTAGTTATTAACCATGTATGAGAATCAGTAATCAATATAGTGTACTTAAAATTAATAATAGAATTCCATACAGATATCTTTGCCAAGAGGAGTTTATAGATGTCTTCAGTATCTTGGAATTTATCCAAGAGCTTCTGAGGCTGTTATCTAATTTGGCTTTGAAGCTACAAAATAACCTTGGTTCTCCTTGTTATTACAACATATGGAATGGAAGGCTTTGTAATCTGCCCTATAGAAAAGAGATATAACAAGACCTGACCTTTTTACTGAGAAAACAACCCCACTTGGCAGAACCTCTTACCAAGAGGGTACACACTGCTTCCAAAGGGAAAACGACCTTTTCAAGAAAAATCCCTCTTGGCAGACCTCCTAAACAGAATTTTATAATCTAGCACATATATAAATAACTGTTTCAATTCAAAGACCCAGGCTTTCAGGCTACTGGGAAGTCTGTAGACCATGAATTTATGTGAGACACACATTTACAATAAATTCTGGCTTGGAATGGAGTGCTCGACCTTGGTGTCTTCAATGTCTGACAAGTTCTCGGCACTACACAGTGCCTGTTTTAGCCACCTTCATGGCTGTTGGGATAAACTGTTCTCATCTGCTCCTTTCTCTGGAATAAGTCTTTACACGCTTAGGATAGACAATCCGCTAATTCATCAATAGTTTTGAGGCTTGTTGGTTACCCTCATCCCAGTTTAGCCCATCTGCCAAGATGGTTAGCCAGGATGTAGTCACCAAGCACGCTCTTCTTAGAGCCAAAGAAGAAAGTTGGTGAGAAGAGAGTACCAAAGGAGAATGAGTAGCCCTGAAAAGGGTCCCTCACCAGAGGTATCATATATTCCCTGATAGATACTAATTAAGTAGCATGAGAAAAATGATTTACTAAATTGTTCAGAAAAATTAATACACTATTTAAATCTAACCCTATGTCATTAAATCTTGTCTGTACCCAGAATGTCATTTGACCCCCGTAACTCTTTATGAATGGACAAGGATATAAGTTATTTTGGGTCCTGGATTCACCCAAAGCATTCTTATATTGGTTTAACATATTCAGGACTTATTTGGGGTCTCCCTAAGCTTGTATTTTGAGTTTCTTTCAGGTGATTGTGTAAAATACCTTTATCAGAAGCTTCATGTCTGACTCTAGTCTGACTCAAAATCCTATCCAATTTTCCAGAACCTAGGGAGAGGGAAGCATACCTCCCTTCCAGCCATCTCACCTCTTCCAAGGGGCCTAATAAATTCTCTCTAAAACTATTTCATATTTTGAGATTTGTCCTCAGGAACAATAGTAGCTAGTGTAAAGGGACAATGGCAGGAAATAAGATTGCAAAGGGAATTGCAAAGGAAGGTTTGTATTCTACCCCAAAATCAAAGAATAATAATTTACAAATTCCATTGTATATTACCAAAATTCACATTCTGGTAGTATGTAGGAACAGCTAGGTGGTCTAGTGGGTCTGGAGTCAGGAAGAGAGTTCAAAACCTGCCTTGGACATTTACTAGCTGACCCTGGGCAAATCACCGTAGCCCTTTTTGCCTCTGTTTCCTCAGCTATAAAATGAACCAGAGAAATAAATGTTAAACTGGTATCTTTGCCAAGAAAACCCCAAATTGGGTCATGTGGAGTTGGACAGGACTGAAAATAATTGAAGGACAACAACAGTATGTGTTGAACCAGCAGACACAATCTAAGCATTACTTTTGGGGCCTTTTGGTCCTACAATATGTAATTTTCAGGCTAGTTCCAGTTGTCAGAAGTAAGACCAGCAGAGTTTCAAAAGGTGCTGATAATTTTGAGATGATGTGGATACTTTAATAAGCTAACCCCAAGAGGCACAGATAAGAGTTAAATCTGCCCCTAAAAAGAATCCTCTGAAAATGAGACTTAAAATTCCTGCCCCCTCCCCCAAATACTCTTCTATCTCCTTTGGAATAGAAAATGCTATTTACTACTACCAACTCTAATTCACGTTATGGGAATGATACTTCTGCCTCTCTCCTCCCCATCCTCTTTCTAATGCTGCCTGTCTTTGTTCACCAATCCATCTCATCCCCTGTTCCCACATCAATACCCCTTTAATCACTTTTCTCTGCACTTTCTATATCATTTTCCCCCAACACTCTCTATGACTTAATAAAGTGTGTTTATAGCTTTACTTCACACTGTTATCATGACTTTCACAGTGAATACCTAAAGAACTGAGGGTAACTGCCTCCATTTCAAAATTTTGCGAATTCCTTTTCAATTTCCCTTTTATCTCTTTCTTCTGAGTTTAAAATCCAATGTCAACAGGTCTAAAAATAAAAAAAATCAGCTTCCTGCTTCCTCTCCTTTGGGTCCCACCCTGACTCCTCTAGTTCCCAAGAGGGAAAAAAGGAAACTCCCAAACTCAAAGACAACTTCAAAATATATAAAAGAAACATTTTACAAGTTGTCTGGTTCCCCTCCCAGGTCCTGTGATATCTGTAGCCAAGAAGGTGAAAAGGAAAGCAGGAAGGTACTTACTCTTTGGTAGTAATTTTTACTTTCAGGTAGTCCGGTTGCAATTTTGGTTGCAAGTCAATGACAGATTCTTCTCTCTCTCTCTATGGCTCTATCATCTTGCATCCTTGGTCTTGCTACTAGTATTCATAAAGAGGACAAAGATTGTTACAACGGGAACATGCAATCCACAGTTCTAATGAGGGAGGCAAAGGGGTCTACAAAACCGTAAAATGTTCTGAGGGAAAACTGTGGGCAGACATCATAGTTTTCCCACTCTAAATAACTCCTATCAAGTTTTTCACTTCTCTGTTCCAGAAACATAGGAAAGTTCCTGATATGACCATATCTAGCCTCTAAGGCACTCTTGTATCTTTATCTTTGGCTATAAGTAACAAAATCCCCTTTCTTCTTTGCTTTAAACCCTTACCTTCTGTCTTAGAATAGATATTGTTTCTAAGGCAGAAGACTGGTAAAAGTTAGGCAATTAGAATTAAGTGACTTGCCCAGAGACACAGAGCCAGGAAGTATCAGTTCATTTCTGAACCCAGAACCTTCCATCTCCAAATCTGGGGTTCTATCCATTATGTAACCCTAACTACTTCTCTAAATATTTTTATTATACATCCTATCAGTTAAAAACAAAAAATCCAAGGACACATACTCAAAATGTGAATAAAGTATGCACTTTTTTGTACATTAAAGGCAGCTAAGTAACACAATGGATTATGTTACTTGACTTGGAATCAGGAAGATTATTTTTCATAAATTCAATCCACCTTCAGACACTGGTTGTGTTATCTTGGGCAAGCCATTTAACCCTGTCAGTCTCAGTTCTCTATCTGTAAATGAGCCGGAAAAGGAAATGGCAAAGCATTCCAGTATCTTTGCCAAGAAAATCCCAAATAGGGGGGGTACAAATGGAGGTCAGGTATAAGGTTATTTATTTTCTGTACCCAAGCACATACACAAACACACACATAACTCATACAGGCTAACAAAAACTTAAGCATCTAATGCTTACTTATAACTATGATACTCTTACATGAAGTTGATATCTAGAATATGAGACATTTGGTGGGACTGGTGAATCAGAATTTTTATGTTCATCTTAGCTCTGCATGGTCTAAACCTGTGGTTCCCAAACTTTTTTGGCCTACTGTCCCCTTTCCAGAAAAAATATTACTTAGTGCCCCTGGAAATTTTTTTTTAATTTTAATAGCAATTAATAGGAAAGACAAATGCACCTGTGGCCATCACTGCCCTCCTGGATCACTGCAGCACCCACCAGGGAGCAGTGGCACCCACTTTGGGAATCACTGATCTAAACAGTTTTCACAGGTCCATGTCTTTTGGCCAGCCAGATCAGAGATGAAGCTCATTGTCCTGATGAGCATTAACAAGTGCTCTAACCTCTAACAAGTGCTACAGTAATTTCAGTGGAGGAAAAAGAGAATTGTCTTCCCAAAGTTATACCAGCACTGCCTGAGCAGCGCATAAACTTCTGCAGAAATCACTGCCCTGAAGTGTAGAATCACGGTTGAATTCTACAATTAAGGAAAGAAAAATGAAACAAAATATGCAAAGGCTTAGGATCAAATATGGCTCACCTGGTACAAATTATAACCAGTTCTGCTAGGGTAGGAGGGGAAGCCCTTCTCCTATCCCTCATAAGAATCTCAGATAGTATTAGGGCTATACATTCTGTAAGTCAAAAGAGAGATTGAAAGTTGGTTGTCATTTTGTTTTTTAAAAATGATGCTTTTGGGTAGCTGGGTAACTCAGTGGATTGAGAGTCGGGGCTAGAGACAGGAGGTCCTAGGTTCAAAGCTGGCCTCAGACACTTCCTAGCTGTGTGAGCCTGGGCAAGTCACTTGACCCCCATTGCCCACCCTTACCACTCTTCCATCTATGAGCCAATACACAGAAGTTAAGGGTTTAAAAAAAACTGACGCTTTTGGGGGCAGTTAGGTGGCTCAGTAGAGTGAAAGCCAGACCTAGAAATGACAGATCCTGAGTTCAAATTTGGCCTCAGACACTTCCTAGCTGTGACCCTGGGCAAGTCACTTAATCCCCATTGCCTAGCCCTTACAATTCTTCTGACTTGGAACTTATACTTAATATTGATTTCAAGACGGAAGATATGGATTTAAAAAAATACTGGTACGGTCATGGTGGAGTTGGGTTGAAGGGTGGGGATGTAGTGAAGAGATAGTCATGATTTGCTATGTCATTTCAAAGCACCAATTTCTTTAGCACAGAGCTGGAAATGGTTAAAGGTTCAACATATTAAGAGAATTCTCCAGTTTGCCCCATCACACAGCCAAGCTAGAGATTTTCTTTCTTATTTTTTTTACATCCATTTCAGCCTATCTTGAGTAGGTCCCCAATTAAGTCTCAGCATTCTAGTAACTCATGTGTGGCATACTATTAATGCTCACACTTTAGCTCTTGAGTCCCTACTGGCACACTTCCCATTTATACAAATCAATCACAAAGACACCATTGACTTTTTTTTTTATTTAAAAAACTTTTTTTTTTTCAATTTGTAACATGGAAAATGGCAGGGATGAATTCCTGCAAGATACAGGGTCAAGCCTCACCCGGAATTCCAAGGGACCCGCCCCCATGGAGAACTGTCCCCTGGGTGAGGGGACAGTTTGAAAGCAGTTGGACAGTTGGTTCCTGGGGGTTGAGGTGAGCAGATCTCTCTGCTTGCTGTTCCTGGTTTTGGGATTGCTTTGGAGGCCATCTGTGGCAATAGCCATTTTGGTTCTTCTTTGTAGTTTGCCTGCTTAGCTGAACTAGACCTTTCCAGCAACAGTACAATTTTTATTTTGTTATTTTAGATATTAGAAGTGATAATTATAGGCTTTGAGGGCTACAAAGTCAGCCACTCCCTTCTGGGGGGCGGGGAGGGGCTATTTCTATCTAACAGATCAGGGCTTCCCAGATCTTATCCTAATCCCTGAAAAACCTCCCTACCTCCTCCTTCCTCTTTTATCAGTAAAAACTTCATCTTTTGGGAGCAGTGCCTGTTTATTATTCTGGGAATATTTATATCCAACTTCAGCTAAATTTCCTTCAGCTGTCCGGCCCATACAAGTTAGATTCATCTGTCCCTGATAACTACAAGACATCAAGCTTCTCCTATTGTCCCTCAGTCAAACCTGTGGGGAATATACATTGAGAAAGTGAACATCATTAGAGATTTGCCTTGCTGAGCCTTGCCAGAAGACATCAGTCCTGCCTCCTTTTCCAACTGATTTCCAACTGCTTGGTGGGAGGAGTGAGAGTAAGGAGTACCTACCCCTCCCTACTCACTCTAGCCTGTGTGTGGAAGGAGTGAGTTCTGCAGGTTTATAGTTTCAGGCCATCTCTTCAGCTTCCCAAACATCTCTGTTAAGATTAACATAACACAATTACATGTAGAAACAATTTTTGACCACTCTTTTTTGGCATTTTGTAATTCAGATTCTCTCCTCTCCTTTCTCTCCACACTAGGTGGTAAATAATCTGATATGGGTTATACCACTGCTTTCTGGCAATACATATTTCCATATTCCCCATGCTGTGACATGCATGACACATGTAACACATACATAAAAAATTCATGAAGGAAATTAAGTGAAAGATAACATTGACTCTTAAATGCAAAGCATTTACTTAAAAAAGAAAAAGAATATATGGAATACCCAGATGAAATTGCTTATCAATTCTGGAAGGGATGAGGGAACAAGGGAAGAAGACAACATGAATCATATGACTTTGGAAAACTTACGTGTAAATTTGTTATTAAAAATAAAATAAACATAAAAAAAGCAAAAATAACATTTACTCAATAGAAGGAATCATTGAAATAAAGCATTCTACCCATAAACTTGTATAGTCCCCTCCTATTAATGAATAGCATCCATAGGGGAAAGGTGGACATACAGTTACAGAAACTCAGATATGAGGCCCACAAGTATAGAAACTCAGGTGACCCTGGTAACTCATGACTGGACTATAGGTCTCCATGTCAGTAATTTTTATTTTTTTTAGGAAATAGTATGTACTAAATTTTATTGACTTTTCTTATCTCTCTACTCTTCTGCTAGGTGAAACCATTTTTATCAGGCTGCTGAATTTGTATGAAACCCTTTTAGTAAAACTATACTATTGCATTCTTTCAGTGAAAAAATAAGCCTAAGTGTGTAGCTTTCCAGGTCTTTCCAGGTCTTCTCCCTTGGCTGGGCACCAAAGGATTGTTAAGGAAATTCAGTGACAAGAAGCTCCATTAAGCCAAAGAATGGCAATTTCCTCAGCTCTGATTTCTGAGGCACTGGAGAACTTTCTCCCTCTCAAGCCAAAAATAGCAAAAGGGTACAGTATCAGCACCCCCCCCCCCCCCCCGGCGATATATTTTCCTCAAGGGCAATTTATTCTACTTTCCTCCAATCAGCTTCCAGAGTATCTACAGAGCTTTTCTCAGCCAGCTCTCAAGTTCTAGATGGAACTAAAAAAACAACAATCCCAGTTAGGTTTTCACATAGCAAGAGTGTTCTGTTTCCTCTGTTGAGAGGGTTCTGTTTCCTTTAGTGAACTTTCAATAGCCTCAAAGCTATCATGCTGGGTTTAGTCATAGATTCAGCCTGAAACAGCTCCCCTTACCTTTAGAGTCTTCTCTGCTTTGCTGTTTTACAGCAACAGGTGGCAGTCTCTGCCATCAGCTTCACTCTTCAGGTAGCTGCTGTTTCTTTGAATTCCTCTGCTCTCCTGCTACTCCTTGTTTTTTCTTACCACAATGTTTCAAGTCATTGCTTCTCTGTGAAGAGTAATCCATCTCTATCTCAGGTTGGAAAACTCAGGGTCCAAATTTTTACCAGCTACAAAACAAAAATATATACCATTTTCCATATTCCAAAAATAGTTCTTTGATTTATATTTCTCGGCTAGAGCTTTCAAAACCCTGAAAATAGTCATCTGTAAATCAGCTGATTCAAGACAAAAATGCATTGCAGTCATCCCAAATTTTATTTTGTATATGAGCTTCTGAGCTGCTTTTGGACAAGCATTCTCAGTATGTTTATCTGAGGGGCAGTTTTCTCTCAAGTCATTAGAATTCTATCAAACTACTTTTCTCACACAAAATCTTTTTCCTGCCCTTTTCAAGAACTAAATTGTTCATATAGCTGTCACTTGTTTGTTTTGTTTTGTTTGCTTCTTTCTAACATTTATACAGTGCTTTAAGGTTTGAAAAGTGTTACACAAATATTATTTTATCCTCATAACCCTAAGAAGTTTTTTACATATGAAGGGGAAAATAAAGCCATCAGAAATTGAAGTGTCTGAGGCTTAATTTGAACTCAAGTCCTCTTGACTCAAAGTTCAGTGATCTATCCAGAGCATCACTTAGTTATAGGAATATTTGTAGAAAATAAATACAAGAACACAAAGACTTCCTTTTCATGTGCTAGCAAGAGAATGAAAAAGTGTATGACAGTCTTTGATGTTGGGTTTTAGGGTTCTAAAATGATTTATGATTAAATGAAAGAAAAATTTGAAAGGCAGGGTTCCAGGTATGAAAAAATCAATGTATTAGTCAGAAAATAATCAAGAAATCAATGGTCTATGGCAGTGATTCCCCTGGTGGGTGCTGCAGCGATCCAGGAGGGCGGTGATGGCCACAGGTGCATTTATCTTTCCTATTAATTGCTATTAAAATTAAACAAAAATTAATTTCCAGGGAGCTAAGTAATATTTTTTCTGGAAAGGGGGTGGTAGGCCAAAAAAGTTTGGAAACCACTTGCCTATGGTTTCTCTCAATAGCCAAAAGAGATGAAACATGCTGGGTTCTAGATCACTTAAATATAGCTCTCAAAGCTCTCCTTGGGACAGCAAAAGTTATTTCTACTTGGTGGATACTCAATGAGGAGGTGGACTAATATTTTCCAGATCCTCCTTGATCCCTTCATGGTAGTGAGGGCAGTCATACTCCTGGTCATAAGACTCTAATAGCCCTTGATGATCCAGATGGGAAGACCAAGTTAGGTCTGGTAAAGTTTTGACTTTCAAGAACCAAATACTCTTATTTAAATGGGGAGCTCAAGAATATAGGTTCCCCCAATCATGGAAATATTTAGTTCAGGTCAGTTCTGTCAGATTTTCAACCCCAATTATCTCAGTTTTAGGACATACTCCAGAGCAAGGAATGCAAGGACATTTCTATTGTCAGGGAATTTCTTTCTGAGTTTGCTGAAGAAGTTGGGGAATATTTAGAGACAAAAAAGCAATATTACAGATTAATAATAAGAATCAAATGATATAGTAAAAATAACTTTCCTCAAAGATAAATCTCCTGGAGGAAATCTCTGAGTTGTTCAGTCACTTTTCAGTCATGTGCAATTCTTTGTGACTCCATTTGCAGTTTTCTTAACAGAGATACTGGAGTGATTTGCCATTTTTCTTATCCAGTTCATTTTATAAATGAAGAAACCAAAGCAAAATGGATTAAATGACTCGCCCAAAATTACAGAAGTAAATAAGTATCTAAGGCTAGATTTGAACTTAAAATTCCTGACTCCAGGCCCAGCTCTGCTTTTCATATTCTATCTAATTAAGCTAGCTGATGGGAAGATAAATTGCAAACATTCCTGCAACCTTTGTTAAAAAGGAGTAAGTGAACTTTCTGGCATTTATCTTCCCATCAGTTTTCTTCTCTCATTGACAAAAAATACTTCCAAAACAATAAAGAAGTTCCTATTGTTTAATCAAAAGAACCATAAGTTAATACTTTTCCCCATGAATTTCCTTTTCCTAAAACTATCCTTGGACTTGACAATGGTTTTAAAAAATTGGCAAAAGGTACAGTGACCTTGATGTCACTGAATGGGAACAAGTGAGACAAATTATCTCAAGTGTCAATAAAGTAGAACTGATTGTCCCTAAAGTTCATTATAGAATGCAGAGTACAGGATGTAATGTGTCATTCTGAATAAGACTAAGTACAAAAAGAAACAGGAAATATTGATAAATGACTATAGTTTTATTGCATTTAATTAGCAAGAAATATTAATGGTAGGAGAATCTAGTCCTGATAAAAAGCAAATTAAAATGTCATCCTTTTCTTTCAGCTCTCCACTTGACATTTTCCTGTTTTCCATCCCCACATCAAAATTCTAATAAACATAAAAGGCATGCAGAGCTCATCTCTGACATTACAGGACAATTGTGCCATCCTATAAGTTAAATCTTCTCACTATAGTCCAGAGACTATAGGTACATGGCTTCCTTTTGCCTAAAACTAGTCATACTTTCTCAGCTTTGGAATAGACCTCAGAAGTACTTCAGCCCTACCTTAATAGGAAGCATGAATGTAAAGAGAAGATTGTCAATCTCAGCATAAACACTCTCATTTTCAGGGAGTTCACTGTCTCAGTCTTATCTTTAGATTGAACCAAAAAGCTACTTCCTTGTAAATGTCATCCATTTGTCCTAATTCCCACATTTTGACTTTGTCCAAATAATCCCAGAAAGGGAGAGAGAACACTTTCAGAAAAACACACTCTTTTAGAGTTGAGTTATACCTAAAACATTTTTTCATGTTTCTATTTCCAAACAATTGGCTGCACCTGACTCAAGAATGAACTATTTCCTGTTATTATAAAATTACTCCAGACATATATCATAAGAAAAGATGAAGTAGATCATTTCCTGGGAAGAATTGTAAGAGGTGTTACAAAGTGAAGTGAGCAGAATCAGCGAAACAATTTGAACAATAATGACATGGTAAGGACCAATGATTTTTTTCTTTTCTTTTTAAATATTTTTTCCATGTTTACATGATTCATTTTCTCTCCCTCCCCTCTTCCCTCCTCCCTCCCAGAACTGACAAGCAATTCCACTGGGTTATACAAATGTTATCAATAGATACTTATTTGCATATTGTTCATTTTTGCTATAGAGAGATCTTTTAAAGCCTAACCCCCAAATCACATACCCATGTTTGCATGTGATAAGTGGTGTCATATGTTTTACTTTTGTATTTCTATTCCCATTGTTCTTTCTCTCATTGTGGATGGCATTCTTTCACATAAGTCCTTCAGGAGTGAAGGACAAATAACTTTGAATGTCTTAAGCACTTTGATCAATGAAATGACCAGACATCATTCTAGCATTATCAAGCATGCTCCTCTCCTGACAGAGAGGTGAAGGATTCAGGATACAGAATGAGACATATTGGACCTAGCTAATTCAGGATTTCTTTTCTTAACTATGTATTATATATGTATTTTCTTGATTGTTATAAGGGTCATGTTTTTCTTTTATTGTAGTTACTGAGAGTAATGGGTGGCACCATTATTAGCATACTAGACTTAGAATCACAAAGACCTGAATTTGAATTCCGGCTCAATTGGTCACTAGCTATGTGACCCTGAACAAGCCATTTAACCTTTTAACTTCACTTTCTTCATCTATGAAAGGTAATTAATAATAACACTTATTTCCAAAAGTTATGAGAATAAAATGAGATAACATACATAAAGTTTTAGCAAACAAAATACTAGCTATTAACTAAAAGTGTTGGGAGGGGATGAGTATAGAGAAATATCGGAAATGTTACCTGAGCTAAGTTTCAAATGCATTCCTCTGAAAAACTAGAGATTCTCAGAGGAAGAAAAAAGGGGAGAAATTGCATTCCAGGCATGACATGGGCAAACTCTGCAAGAGTACAAGAGATGGAATGTTACATTTGGGGGAAAGCTTAGGCCAGCTTCATAGAACACAGACTATATGCAGATAATTAATATGAAATAATATATGTGAATATATGTGAGCTAGACTGAGAAAGGCAGGTGGTGGTTCATTGGACAGAGAGCCAGGTCTAGAGTCAGGAGTTAAAATCTGGCTTCAGACTAACTAGCTGTGTGACTCTGGGAAAGTCATTTAATCCTGTTTGCTTTATTTTCTTCACCTGTAAAATGAGTAGGAGAAGGAAATGGCAAACCACTCCAGTGTCTTTGCCAAAAAAACACCAAATGAAGTCATTAAGAATCAAATACAACCAAAATAACTGAACAATAACAACAAACCTAACAGGATTTTCTTGCTTTTATTATGAAATTGTTCATTAAATCAGTCTTCTTTTTTAATTCCCCTGCTAGTCCCTGAAAAGACTAGGTCCACATGTGATCAGCTTCCCCCAACAAATTTCTGCCTTGCCATTTTTTTTTAAACCCTTGTACTGTACTTCGGTGTATTGTCTCATAGGTGGAAGATTGGTAAGGGTGGGCAATGGGGGTCAAGTGACTTGCCCAGGGTCACACAGCTGGGAAGTGGCTGAGGCCAGGTTTGAACCTAGGACCTCCCCTCTCTAGGCCTGGCTCTCAATCCACTGAGCTACCCAGCTGCCCCTGCCTTGCCATTTTTAATAAGCTTTTTAATTCTCTTATTCTGAGTTTTGCCCCTTTAATCAGGACAAAAGGCCCAAACAATAAATTTTGATTTGGACAAATATATAGATTGATTCCTCAAGGAACTTACATTTTAGGAAATTAAAAGTGGCCTCATCTTTTGTAACTGCTTTAGTGGTTCTGTTTTTTTTCAAGTTGACACCTCTATACCATGATACAGCACTAGTAGGGGACAGCTTTGGTAAGGACACTCCAATACTTCAAAACAACATTGTTGCATTTTTATAATTTCTCTTGCCACTGTGAATAACGATACACTTTCTACAATTTATCAATCCTTCCTCATTTTGCAGCCAATATCATGAACCTCTCCAAACATGGCAAGGTTGGACCTTAGATCATGAACATTGAACCCATCCTCAAAGCCTTTGAAACTTAGAACATCCCTCCACTTTTTTCTCCCCATTGGAATAGCCTTCAAAACCCTCAGAAAGCCATGAGAAAAGGACTTTCAGGGATGATATTATAGAAGGACCAGAACTTAAAGGCTAGAAGGGGGCCTTGGAGGCAATCTAGTCGAACCCCTTCAAAACATAGATAAGGAAACTAAGACTCAGGGAGGCAAAGTGGCATACATATTGAGACCTTGGCACTCTGATGATCTGCTACTGCTTATCCACTGAAGCTTGGTGCTTCTTCCTCAGGGACTTGTTATAAAGGGTTACTAGCTCTCTGGCCTGTTTAACGTATTTTCAACTCTTTAATTGGGCTTCCAGCTCTGCTTTGCATACAAAAGGCCCTTTAGGCAATTTTATAGAACTCACTGATTCTCTCTTACCCAAAGACCTCCAGCCATAACTCCTAGCCAACTGGGTAAGACATTCACCTCTGCTCTACTTCAGTGTATAAATATTGTAACTGCTATGTGGTCCAGACTGCCTACTGAGATTTTGAGATTAGGAATAAATCTTTGTACCTCTTTTCTTTGGCCTTTTCATTGCCCAGTTTTCTTTCAGTGACTGTAACTTGGCCATTAAAATTACCCTGGAGCCTAGCCTCAAAAAAGCACTAGAAACACTAGAGAAGAAAAGAACCAAGCTAGTCTATTGCATGCAACCCTAAAGCAATGTCTAAGACATACCCTATTACCTTCTTCTCTCAGTTACAAATCACACTGGGTGGAAATGTAGTCTATAGGACAGTTATCTTCTGTTGAACAGTTGACAAACTTGTTTTATGAAATCTCAAACACCCATTGATGACCGTAGATAAGATTAGCATATAATCAAATCTTAAATACCCTTTTTGTCTTTTTAGTTTCTCTTGTTTTTTTTCTAGACTCTTTCCATATATTCTAGTTTCTGGTTACATCCTCTTTCTCTAGCCCCAATGTAACAAGTCTTTCCTTTTTACATACTCCCGTAAAGTATATATAAGACCCTAAGTTTTACCATTTTCAATGGAAATTCCCATTATTGGTGTCTTTCCCAAGACAGTGTTCTTAGAGCTTGTGATTCTGCGTGAGGACCCTATGAGCATTGTCTCCCATATCCTGATTAAAAACACGGTCTTTTAGAACTACTTTGGCAGTTGTGAATGTATTTTCAGGTTGACAATATAAAGTATCTATTAAATCATGGAGTCTATTTATAGGCAAATTATATGAGAAACATGAGTATGATATGGGGAATGCTTAGCCTCGATGTGCACCAGCTCTCTAATAACTAGACATCTATAAGTGGCTACTTACTCCCAACACATAATGGAGCAGTGTTCAATGTGCTCACACCTGTTAAATAGAAAACCCTTTGTTGAGGTTTTTCCCTTGATTAATGAGGAAAACCTCAGGAAAAAGAGAATTTTAAAAAGTTGATTATTCAAGGTAGCACCATGGTGACAGGCTGATCACTTGAGAACAGTAAGAGATTAAAAACAGAGCCAGCTTTTTATTGATAACTTTTGTAATGAGATAAAGACAATTCGGATAGGTGGTGATTAGTAAAAGGGGATCATTGGGTGACTGAGTCGGTATAACATTCGGTACATAATGCTTGCAATCTAAATTTGACCACTGTTAGAGTCAAAAGACTGGGCCGAAAAAACGAAAATCAATGTAGCCTAGACCTCCAAAACATAATATCCTGAATATAAAAAGTTTAAAATATGATGGATAATCTTTCAAATATATAACCTAAGCAATCAAAACTAAACCTTTAAGTTTAATCTTGGGGAACTTTTCTTTGATAACATCAATATAAATCATATTTTGCTCCATCTTAGTTTGTCTTCCTTTAGAAATATATGAAGTCATTTTCATTCAGTATGAATATTTGAATAAGGTAATCTGCAAAAACTTGAGGTCAATAATAAATATTTGGAATATAAAGTAAGCTTATTATTACAAATATATAAAGGCACGGGAGGTAGCTAGATGACTCAATGGGCAGAGTCCTTGGCCTAGATTTAAAAAGACCTGATTTCAAATCTAGCTTCAAACACTCATAACACTGAGCAAGGTCACTTAACCTCCGTTTTCCTTTATTTTGTAGAAAAGAAAATGATAATTGACTCCAATATCTTTGCCAAGAAAAACCAATGGACTGTAGAATCTATGGGATCACAAAGAGCTGGACAAGGCTGAATGAGTGAACAACAATAAAAAAGGCATAAAGAGAGCTTATCTCTTAAATAATAGAAAAGTAAAAGACTGTGATTTTTTTCATTTCAGAAGGATGAAGGAAGGAAGGAAGAGAAAGACGAAGGGAGGGAGGCAAGGAGGAAATAAGTAAGTAGCAAAGGAAAAAAGGAGGAAGGGAAGAAAGGAAGGAATAAAATATCAGGTATTGTGCTAAACCCTTTTACAGATATTATTTCAGTTGATCTTCACAACTCCAGAATATGTGTTATTATTTATTCCCATTTAATTCTTATCATTCCCAACTAAAGAAACTGAGGTAAAGAAAGTTTGAGTTACTTTCTTGGGGTTGCACAACTAGTAAATGTCAGAGACAATATCTGAACTCTGGTCTTTCTCATCCCAGTCCCAGCACTCTTAATCAATTGTACCACCAGTAAATTTTACTCTATTACATTCAGTCCATTATTCTAGCTTGTTAAGCTATTTCTGGATATTGACTGTTACCCACTGTGCTAGCTCTTTTTGAGTTTTGTTATATCTGTAGATTCTATAAACAAACTATCTATGTCTTCATCTGTGTCACTGACAAAATGGTTGTCCAACACAAGATCCTAGGGAATTCTACTGAAGACCTTCTTCCAAGTTTACATTGACCAAGGTATGAATCCTTTTCGGGTCCAGTTATCCAACCAGGCCCAAGTCCACCTGACTTTAGCCTGGCATAGGACTGAAGGAACCTGGTGTAATGGGATGATTGCTGGGTTTCAAGTCTTATCATCTATTTGTCATTGGGAAATTAATGTCACTTCTCTGACCTTCAGTTTTCTCAGTTTTAAATTGACTAAATGATCTCTAAATTCCCTTGCAAGTTCAAAATTTTTCATCAACTATTGCCAACATTTACCAATCGACCAAAACAGTAACCTTGTCAGAAAAGTGAGATTCATCCACCTTGACTGTTCCTGATGCCAGTTGCCTCTTAGTGATATCTACTTCCCTAACCAAATGCTTGTTATGATTAAAATTCTCTAGAGACTATATATTAATTTACAATAATTTATTAGTAAAAATTGGAGAGCATGATAGAGAGAATCACAGAATTACCAGCCATGCCTAACTATTCTGAGTTTGCCCTGTTTGTCTCCATTTTCTAGGCAAAACTGGCCACACCAGGAAGTTTCCAGCCCAATAGAGATCTATACTTCATTTGACCTCTCTCTTAAAACTCTTGGTGATGTCACTCCTCCTGAGTCTTTCTGGTTGGACAGACTTGGACTGGGTCAGAGCCCAGACTTCTGGATGTCAGGAGTCCCACTGGACTTTGTAGACTCCAGGGAGTCAAGAGACCTCTGGCATCCTCCCAATGTATACCCTGTCAAAGGGTGGGGATAATGCTGACCAAAATGGGTTTTTGAAAGGAATAAGAGGTACAATTTGTATTAAATTCATACACTTACAAACTGTCCTTTTAATAGTATTTCCTAGAATTTTGCCAGAAATAGAACCCAAGACAACAAGCTCGTGGGTTGAACACTACCTTCTTCCTCTTTATAAAAATCAGGGTAAAGTATGCCTGCCTTCTATTTTGAAATACCTCCTCTATTAAAGATTTTTTCAAAAATTACTGACAGAGGGTTAGCAATTATTTAAGCCCATTCTTTCAATAGAGGAACTTTTTATGTTATGGTTACTTGATATGTTATGTAGGAGTAAACTTGAAGTAAGGCCCTTGGAGAATTAACTAGTAACTGACAATTCTGTTAATGATAATACGTTTATTTTAATTGCTAATGTGATTCCTAATCTCTCTGGCTCTAAAATGTTTACTTGTCTGTCAGTCATTCTCTTTGATTTATATTCACTGTGAACAGACTTTGTCATATCAATCAGTCATTTTCAAATGCAATAGCAGCAGAATTTTAAATAAGCCTGAGGTATCTCTCCTAAATCTATGATTCCTCTCCTGAGCCTCCCTTGTCTCCTTTCCTCATGTCCCCAATGAGCCCATTGCCTATATAGGGTCAAGGGAGGTGGCTCTAAAGCTGGGGTCTTATGACTACAGAGTACTTTTCTAACAACATTCCTTTCCTCAAGGTGACTTCTGAAGTTTTCTTTCATTATTAAAATGACCTAGATAGGAAAGACATGAATTAGCAGGAAGAAGGGAAAGAGATCCACTATGACCAAGGCGTTTCTGATGGTTTCTTCTGATTCCAGGGGCAAGTAAAGGGATCAAACACTGCCCAGATTTTCCTAGAGGACTTTGGCTCATCTTTCCTTTTGTCCCTATCAAATTCTACCATCTTGTCTTCTACCTATTTGTTTACATGCTGTACCCCTATGCTCCCACCGAGGTAAGAGATCATGCAGGTTTTTATCTTTGTATCTCTACCAAGCACAGTGTCCTGCACATAGCTGATGATTAAAAAATTAACTTCTCTTGAACTGAAACAAATCTAACCTTCCCTGTTGTACCATAGTGCAATATTATTTAAGTAAAGACAGAGTGGCACCCTAAAAATTATCTTAGTTTGCTTTGTTATTTATTATATAATATAGAAATCATAGCATTTAAAGCTGGAAGCTGTTTTTGATATCTTCTAGTGTGACTCCCTCATTTTGATTGCGAAGGAAACTGAGTCCTATAGATAGAAAGTGGCTTTATCCAAAGTCAAACAGCAACAAAACTTAGAGACACATATGATTATTTTTTTACTTTATTTTTCCATTTTTTATTTTTATATTTTGTTTTACCAATTACACGTAATAACAAAGTTCCATATAAGTTTCCCCAAGTTATATGATCCAAATTGATTCCTTCCTTCCCTTCCCAGAACTGGCAAACAATTCAATCTGGGTTATAAGTGCCTATACCATGTTTTTGAGACAAGACTTTTTAACCTTTTACTTGTCATAGACACCTTTGATGCTTGTAAAGCTGATGGCCCCATTCTCAGAATAATGTTGTTAAATGCATTAAATAAATATCTAAGATTACAAAGGAAGATAAGTATATAGAAATACAGGTGTATGTATATATATATATGTATGTATGTATGTATTTATAATATATTTGAATTATTTCATAGACCCCTGTTTGGTTAGGGGAGTGAGGGAGAACTATAATTGTTTTAAAGTCTTTTTTTTTAATGTGTAGCTTGACTATTTTATTGTTTGCCTGAATATACAGATTGTGTTTTTTTTTTTGCATTAATGAACCTTACTTGGCATACAGAAGACCCAACTTAAAAAGCCCTGAAGGGCCCACACAAGGAAGAGAAATTAGACCTGTTCTACTTGGCCCCAGAAGGGAGATCTGGGGCCAATGGATGGAAGTCATAGAGGTACATTTGAGTTCAACATAAGGAAGACATTTCTAATAATTAGAACTACCCTGAAGAGTGGTTTGCCCAGTGAGGTAGAAAGTTTCTCACTACAAATAGTCTTCAGGCAGAGCCATAGAGGAGTCTTAAGCTTTAGGTAATGGTGGGAGAGAATGTTTCTTCATCTTAAAGCCTTAAGTAGGAAAGGCTACTGGGGCTTTGCACAAGGGCACAAATGTTTAGAAGGTGCAAACATTCAATACATGCACTTCTGAAACAGCTAGAAGCTATTTTAGTAATTTATTTCTCCTGTCACCCAACCAAATTTGGTTTAATTATTTAAGTAATGACAAAGTAGTAGAGTGGCGTTAAGTTTTTGCTCAGAGCCCAGAGATCTACCCATCTGTGTTGAAAGCAAATTTTGGCTCTAAGGCAAGAGGCAACTCACTTCATCTCACTTCAGTGTTCTAGGAGTCTCTCTCAGCCTCTCAGTTGTAGAGACAGTGCCAACTTACATTAGCAGAGGGAGTCGCTGCATCTGTGAGGTCCCTTTACCAATGAAATTACAAGTCTAATCCCTATCCTGGGCAGAGAAATGGCTCAGTGGATAGAGTGCTGGGGTTGGAGGCAGAAAGACTTGAGATCAGATCTGGCCTCAGACACTTACTAACTCTGTGAGCCTGGGCAAGTTACTTAACCCTTATTTGCTTCAGTTTCCTTATCTGTAAAAATAATTACACCTATCTCACAGAGTTGTTGTAAAGATCAAATAAGATAATATTTGTAAAGTACTTACCACAGTGTCTAGCACATAGTAGGTGTTCTATATAAATGTTTGCTACTATTATTATTATTTATTATTATTATTATTCCAGTCCCAAGTGTCTGTGACATCCTTTCCTTTGTTCCTTTGTTCCTTTCTTTCTTCCTTTCCTTTTTTCCTTCCTTCTTTCCTTTGTTCCTTCCTTCCTTCCTTCTTTCTAATATCTATACTATTTATCCTATAACTACCTATAAATGTCTATACTAGTTATACTATAACTATCAATAAATACCTATAATTACTACCTAAAACTGTCCATATCTTCCTATAATAACAACCACCCCACAAAGTTCCAACCCAATCCAGCCCAATCAAAACCAACCCAATCAGAGTTTAATCCAACCCCAATTAGGGGTTGTCTATTAGGTCTGTCAAAGAAGACCAGCCACCTCCCAAAAAGTTCAAGAAAGGAAAAAAAAAAAAACAACTAAAAGCCCAAACCAAAAGCCAAAAAACTCCAAAGCCAAAAAGCTCTCTAAAGGCTAAAGCCAAAAGTCCTCTCAGTAAGTTCAGGCCTGCCTTTATATTCCATCAATTAAAAGCCAACCCAAACTACCAGCAACCAACCCCAATCATCAACTCATGCCCAGTAGCCAACTTCCCCACAAGTGCCAGCCCTAATTGTCAGCAGCTGACAGCCTGCAACTGATACTCATTCAGCAGGGGGCTCCCTGGTTCCCACTTCCTGTCACTGTGGGCTGGTTAATCCCTACACATCTTTATGGTAAGAGGACCTCCAGGTCCCCCATTAAATTAAAGAAATTAAAGAATTCCTCTATACACTAACAAATTGCTTTATGATTTCTTTCATGTAGTTTTTTTGTTTTGTGTCTATAACATATTATTAGATACAGCTAAGTAGTGCACTGGACAGAGCACCAGACCTGAAGTCAGGAAGACCTAAGGTCAAAGTTGACCTCCTACACTTCCTAGTTGTGTGCCCCTAGACAGATCACTTAACCCTATTTCCCTTTGTTACCTCATCTATCAAATAAGCTGGAGAAGGAAATGAGAAACCACTCTAGTCTCTTTGCCAAGAAAACACTGTTATGATTAAAAACATCGAATGGGCTCACAAAGAGACAGACAACTGAAAAGGATTGAACAACAAAAATTGGCATTTAAAGCTCTTTGCAACCTATTTCCCTTTTACCTATCCAGTCTTATTATACATTACTCTCTTTCTCACACACTTTTACACTGGATGTCTCCTATGGCTGAAAAATGTTCTCCACTCAATTCTGTATCTTGAAATATCCAATTTCCTTGAATCAATTTATAATTTCATTCAACTCAAGTACTATTTTCTACAGGATGTCTTTCCTGATTTTTCTTCCCCCTTCCAAAATTCTCCCTCCCATAGCCATGTATTTATTTTGTAATTGTGTGTATATATATATATGCTTAAATGTATTCATGTTATATTCTCTAGAAGTGAAGTACAATAGATAAAGTGCTGATCCTGTAGTTGGGAGTATCTGAGATCAATCCAGGCTTAGAGGTTGCTTAGCTATATGACTGGACATATTACTTCACCTCCATCTCAATTTCCTCAGTTGTAAAATGGGGATCTTAATAGGCACATACCTCCTGAAGTTGTTGTAATGGACAACTCAGATAATATTTGCAAAGCACTGAGTATAGTACCTGACTCATGATAAGTGCTTTCTAAATGTTTGTTCCCTCCCCTCTCCCAAACTTCTTGAGGTTAGAGAAGGTTTCATATGGTTCTTTGAATCCCTAACATTTAACACCAGCTGTATATTTTTGCAGAAGAAAATTAATAAAATTAATTAATAAAATATAAAAATAAAATTAATAAAAGGTTGAGGATCATACACCAATAATAGATATATGTAATCCAAGTTGCCTTGCCTATTTTGTAATATAGAAAAAGTATAACTAAGGTGAAATCATCAGTGTTTGTTCTAGGACACTAGTCATGGGGACACTAGTTCTCCTACACTTTATAATCTACCACTCGTCCCTCTGGGTTCTCATTCATTTCCAGGCTGCAACCTCATCACCTCATCACCTTGGTCTCAGGGGTCACCTGCTGAACTTTCAGTATATCCTTGAAAATAATGAAAACAAGAAATATTATTTAAATATGAAACACCAACATGTATTGGTTGAGAGAGACAACCACTTGCTGTCCCTTTTGGAACTGCCACATTCCTCTTTCTTCTTCTCACTTCTTGGTAGACTGCTCAAGGTGGCCAGAGGAAAATAAAAGGATGGGACGAATTCCCCTTTGAGAATGGCCCAGCAAAGTACTTTTATGGGCAACTATATAAGAGTAATACAGAGATATTTCATAAATTATGTAATTAACATCATAGAAAATGAGATTTGGAGAGGACATTGGAGAATATTTATTTAGTGAAAACTTCTTGTTTTACAAAAGAGGAAAATGGACCCCAGGACTCTCAGGAAATGTACTCCCTTAGGACAACTTCACCTCACCTTGAAAGGCTTGTAAAAAAGTCACCAACAGGGCAATTAAAGTGAAAATAAGAAGATGTGTTATTATCCTCTGAACAGGTAATCACTCAACTCTTGGCATCAGGCCATTGACTCCTTGGAGTCAGCCTACAACTCACCAGACAGCCTTGGCCCCATTCTGGAGACCACTGGGTTAGAGGATACTTAGTGTTTTTGCTATATCAGCTGGAATTATTTTCTCCTTCAGAGCTAAAGATGGGCATGGTGAAAACATGCTGAGCTTGGCATCAATGAAAATCATTTTAAATCCTGCCTCTGGAGCATACTAGCTATGCAATAATGTGTAGGTTACTGAAGTTTTCTATATCTGTAGTTTCCTAATCTGAATAATGAGAATATTACAGATTTGCCTCAGTTTCCTCATCTGTAAAATGATCTGGAGAAGGAATAGTAGACCTGTCTGGTATCTCTTCTAAAATCCAGAATGGGTAATGATAACTCAAATATGACTGAAAATCCATGAAAAACATAATGGGACAATAGCATCTGCTTCCTAGGGTTGTTGTGAATGTCACCACGATAATGTATATATCAAGTAATCGATTAACTAAAAAGCATTAATTAAATCTCTATTATTATCAAGTGCTTCAAATAGCGAACATTACTTTTGGGAGTTTGCAGGATATAATTGAAAATAATTGCAGGTAACATTTATATAGCACTTTGATGTTTGCAAAGAGAGTACAAACATAAATTCATTTGATCCTCACAACATCTCTGGGAGGTAAATAGTATTATCAGCTCCATTTTACACATGATGAATGTGAGGAAGGAAGGAAAAAAACATTTTTTTAAAATTTTATTTAATTGATTAAGAACATTTTTTCATGGTTACAAAAATCTTGAATGGTAAACATGCCTTTATATGCATTATTAACAAAGGTAAAGAACTACAAAGACAAACCATAATTGAAACTGGACAGCACTTAAACTTGTTTGTCCTACCACAACCTTAGATGTTATCTGGCTTATTCTGTTCTTTGTAGATATCAATCCATTAATGGTCAGTCTTTTGATCCAGTCATTTAACTAATTCCAATCCATTTAATAATTTTATCATCTAGCTCACATCTCTCCATCTTTTCCACTAGGATAAGACTTTGTAAAATGCTTTCCTAAAATCCAGCTAAATCTGTAGCATTCTTCTTATCTATGATTCTAGTAACCTTTCAGAATCCTTTCCACCTTTCAAAACTTCGTTCAGATGCTGCCAGCTCCATAAATCTTTCCCCTATATTCCCTGCTGAAATTGCGGCCTCCCTCATCAAATTTCTAAGACCTATTTATCCAGGTTTCTTCTTTGCCTCCATCATACTCTACTTGTTATTAGACATCTCAGTATGTGTTATTTTTGTCCTGATAGAGTATAAACACTGACTCTAAATGTAGGAATAGTAGCTTGTACATAGCAGGAAAGGAAGGAAGGAAGGAAGGAAGGAAGGAAGGAAGGAAGGAAGGAAGGAAGGAAGGAAGGAAGGAAGGAAGGAAGGAAGGAAGGAAG
>NC_058130.1:683648580-683691899 GCF_016433145.1 Gracilinanus agilis
TCTTCTCTTCTCTTCTCTTCTCTTCTCTTCTCTTCTCTTCTTTCTTCCTGCTTTCCTTTCTCTGTTTCTTTGTTTCTTTCCTCTATAAGATAAATTTTTGGTAGTTTAGTTGTTATGGAACTGAATAAGTAAATTAACTTAAGAAGAATTTCTACTAAATTGGCCTGGCCTATCCATGAGCAGTTAATATTTCTCCAGTTGCCTAGACCTGTCTTTATTTGTGAAAAAGGTTTATAATTATGTTTATATAATCCTTGGGTTTATCTTTGCAGAAAGATGCTTAAGTATTTTAAATGAAATAATACCACTAGAGATCTGTATCCCAAAGATATTGGGAAAGGACCTACTTATACAAAAATATTTATAGCAGCTTCTTGTGGTGGTAAAGAACTAGAAATGAAAGAGATGTCCAGCAATGGGGGAATGGTTGGATAAGATACAGTATATGATTATATTCTGTCATAAGAAATGATGAACAAGATGATCACAAAAATACCTAGAGAGACTTATATGAACTAATGCAAAGTGAAGTCAGAAAATTCTGTACGTGGTAACAGCAATAAAGTATAATAACCAACAAGGAATGACAACTATTATCAGCAAGGCAAAAATCCAGGAAAACTCTGAAAGAAGACAGAGTCTCAAAGCAGATTGATGCATCCCATTTATCACTTTATTTCCTCCATGAATTTTTCTCTAATATAAGTGATATGTGTCTTCTTTTACAACATGATGAACATGGAAATACATATCGTATAATAACACATGTATGACCTATGTGATACAATATGCCATCTTGGGGAGGGAGAAGAATGGGAGGGAAGGAAGGAGAGAATATAGATCACAAATTTTCAGAAAATGATTATTGAAAACAATATTGATATGCATTCTGGAAAAATATGAAAAAATAATTAAAAATATGCTTCTTATAAATAACATTTTGTTGGATTATTGTTTCTAATCCATCTTTCTATTTACTTCCATTTTATGGGTGAGTTGACCTTATTCACATTCACTCTTTCTTTGATCATGGCCTTTGGGCAGTGCAATAATTCTTAAACTATTTCTCCTTGGTCCATTTTCCAGGTTAAATTCATCCTTCAAAACCATTAAAGTGGAACATTCTGGTGGAATCATCCAAGAAGTATGTATTCAGAACTGGTGCTAAAGGGATAGGCTGGAGTGAGGGTATATTCTGGCAACCCATTTGTATAATGGTGATAATTTAAATTATGGGATTAAATAAGTCCACTGAGAGAGTATAGAAATAGGAAATAAAAGGGCCAAGAACATGATGGGGGGTATTTACACTTAAGGGATTAGGAGAATACAAGAAATAAACAAAAAAGATAGAAAAGGAATGTTAAGAGAAGAACCATAAAAGTTCAATGTCATGGAAATCAAGGGAAAAGAGCATATCATATTGAAATGAGTACTCCATTATGACAAATACTACAGAAAAAAATCAAAGAAATTGAAGACAAAGAAAAAGCCATTTGATTTAGCAAGGAAGGAGGTCATTGATTACCTCTAAGAGAGCTCTATCAATAGGAACAGAAGACAGATTGTGAAGGTATGGGATAGGAGAAGTTGTGGGGAATTTGGAAGTAGGGAATGTAGGATATTCTTTCTAATGATTGACAGTGAATGAGAACAAAAACACTAGGGAAATAGTGCTTAAGAGAAGAGGCTATTTCATACTCTGAGTCTGAAAGAAAGAAGAAGAGGAGTTAAGTCAGAGTTTAAGAGGAATGGGAGATGGGAAGTGAAGGATTTGGTATTGAAAGGTCTCAATCTTCATAATGAAGAAATGAAGTTATTTTCTGAATGAAAGGGAAGAGAATGGAGATAGAGACTAAAGGAGAAAATAAAGTGTTCTTACTGTCCTCCATAGCATCTCACATAGTAATATATACCCAGAAAAGTAATTAGATAGATGGAGAATGTACATGCATAGCGCAAGGAGAATAATAGAAAAGAAAGTTCTAGGTCCAAATTCCATGTTCTCCTATCTAAAAACAAGCAGAGAAAAGGAGAAGCCTAAAAATGAAAAAAGTTTCATTAGATTGAGATTGTGGGCTAAAGCTAGTAAGAAACATTAAGTATATTTGGAATAAATGTAAAATTCTATACTTGAGTTAAAAAAATAACTACCCCAGTAGCAGATGGGTTAAATAGCAGTACAATACAGTAATCAAAAAATATTTCCATCTTCAGTTCCCCTTGTAAAGATCTTGTGTCTAGTCTAGACTTCATTCCAAATGAAGGTTTTGATAGTCCCAGTATTATCTGCTCAGTACAGCATTAGAAACAATTGTGTCCAATTTTAGGTGGTACATTTAACAAGAATGTCTACTATCTTCATTTTGTCCAGAGGAGGGCAATCCAAGATAATGACCATGATTTACAAGGATCTGTTGAAATAACTGAAATGTCTATCTTAAAGAAAAGTAGATAAGGGGTGAGGGGAGATTATATTTAATTTAATAAACATTTTTAAGTGATTCCTCTCTGCAGGCATTCTTCTAGGTGCTTAACCACAAAGACAAAAGGTCCCTCCTCAAGAAGTTTGTAATCCATCTTCAAATATTTAAAGGATTTTTGTATGTAAAAGGAATTGTCCTTGTCCTGTATCAGTCCCTCATCAGAGAACTAGGACAATGTAGGAAAGTTACATGGAAGTAAATTTTCACTAAATATAAAGAAAAATTTGCCAATAATAAGAGCTACCCTAAAGCAGAATAGAATGTTTTGTTAATATGAGTTTGTTGTCATTTGCTGTGTTTTAAAATGGCATCTTCATGGTGCCTTCTTCAAACAATTCATCTTCTAGATTCAGAGTTATTGAGCTCCTTTACCTGAAATGTTTCTTTCTTAAGAGATTTTTTTAGTCTTATGACAATTATACAATCCCTATGGTAATCATAAATCACTCAAATGTCTCTTTCTATGTAAGGTCTTTCCTGATCCTCCTAGTTGATATTGCCTCAACCACCACCCCAAATCTAAGTTGTATACAATGAAACATTTAAGCTTTAGCAATAGTTGACATTGATTATTTTGATTTACGATGATGACTTATTTTAGTAAGTCAATCCTGGCAGTTAGCCAGGACTATCAGTTAAGTCAAGCCAATCTAGATTTTTTTAGACATTAAGTTACTTCTAAAACATGGTTAGATAGGTATGTGATTGGGGATGTTGACTTTAAATGATCACACTATTGTAAATATTAATAATATGGAAATACGTTCTGAACGATGATACATGCAAAACCCAGGGAAATTGCTTATCAGCTCTGGGAGTGGGGAGGGAGGAGGGAAGGATTCAAAGAACATGAATCATGTAACTATGGGAAAATATTCTAAATCAATTAATCAATTAAAATTTTTTAAATTAAAAAAAGAAATTGTTACTTCTGAAAGTAATACCCAATTAATCATTTAAACTAATCATTTTATTAAAGAATAACTTGAAGTAAAGAATATGTTTCACTAAATAAGAATATATTTTTTTATAATCTTAAGAATGAGTTGTTAGAAATCATGAGTTTAAATCTCCTTTCTGTCATCTATTTATAGCCCCTATGACCAAAAAAACACAAGAATTCCAGCACCTCTTACAAAAAAAAGTGTAAGCTCCTTCCTTCACTAAGGCTGTCAAATATTTCAAAGTGAAAGTCACAAATTTATAAACATTCAACTTCTCTTTTAGTTTTAGTTTCATATGCCATATCCTCTTAATGTACTATGTTATTTGTAATACCTTAAATGAGATACACTCCCTACTGTAAAATCTCCCCCTCTCTGTAAGTTCCTCTTTTTCACATTAAAAGAAGTTTTATACATCATTCATATCTATCTGATCTAATAAGGAGATCAGATGGTCATTTCTCTGATACAATATCTGGACTTGTATTAGATCAATTCTGCTCAGAATGTGGGTAGAGAACTTTGTTTTTCAATAATACTTTTATATGGTCAATTTTGTTTTACTCTATAAAATTTAGGCTCTTTGAGGGAAGGATCTATTTAATTTCTGTCTTTGCATCCCTGATTCCTAGCATAGTGTTTTTAGGTACTTCTTAAGTGCTTATTGGTTGATAGATATATTTAGTCTAGACTACTGGTGTCAAACGCTAGAAAAGGGGCCATTAATCTATATATAAGGATACCTTGGACCATATGTTGATTGAGTTTTAAAATATGATATTATCTATGTTTTATTTTATTTTTATGTGTTTCTATTAAATATTTCCCAATTACATTTTAGTCTAGTTCAGTGGTGTGTTGCTGGTCACATATGACCAATGAGCTATGTGTTTGACATCACTGGAGATAAGCTTTGAGATTCTTTCCGAACCTGTTTATGGCTCTGTGCTTCTGTAAAATTGCTTGATTTGCTTATCAGCACATGCCTTTAATGATAACCTCTACAATTGTATTTCCACTGTGCACTTCACTAGCAACATTCAGAATTATGCCCTTTCCCTTCGGATATTATTTTGCAAAGGTCTAATGCAAAGAGCAATTCAGCATTGAAAACGGCAATGCTGTGATTAATACATTAGGTTTTTATTTTCCTCTCCTTTAGGTTTCTGAATCAGCTGTTTTCCTCCTTATTATTTTTTTGATTTTAAAGTTACAAAAGATTTTAAAATCTGTGCACTATGGTTGCCAACCCTCAGGACCCACCTGCTGAGTTGGCCTTTTCCCAAGAATCCCTGCCTGTCTGTGGAACAGGTGTAGCTTGCAACTGCACCAGACTTAGCACAACCAGGGACAGATGGAGTGGATGCAGGAATAGCAGTAGGGCTATTTAAAAAAATACATTATCAAACCTTCATCAGTGTCTAAGATGCATCTCATTTCCTTCCTTCCTTCTAGGAGGAAAATGTGACATTTAATATAGCATTTGCCAAGTTGGCAGGGTAGGCTAAAAATTAGATTACTAGACCCCTGGACTACATGGGCAACATGGAAAGACAAAAAACAAGCATTTATTAAGCACATATATATGCCAGGCACTGTGCTCAGTGCTTCATAAATATTATCTCATTTGATTCTCACAAAAATCCTAGAGGTGTATATTATTATTAGCTTCATTTATAGATGAAGAAACTGAAGCTGGCAGAGAGTAAAATGACTTCTCCAGAGTCACATAGCTAGAATTTTCTGAGACTAGATTTAATTTCAGTCTCCCAGTGCTTTATCCACTCTTCCACCTAGGAGCCAAAACTAGGATCTTGTGGTAAATCACAGTCTCAGATTTGCAAACAACTTGAGGCTGACCAGGAATCCCCTCTGTGATATACCTGACAATTATTCAATCAATCAAAAATATTTATTTAATACTTACTAGTGCCACACACTATGCTAAGCAAAGGGATAACATGAAAGGGAAAAAGGCCCCACCGTCTGATCTCAAGGTGCTTATATCCTAACAGGAGAGACAAAATGAAAAGTAATATAAAATATATATATAATGTAGAAGGAAATTAAACTTAGAAGCAGACGGATTAAATTTCTGTGAGGAAGAGGAAAATCCCTTGAAGAAGATGAGGTTTGTATAAGAAAAGAGGAAAAAGTAGAGATCTTAGACCTCCAAGTAAACTATTGATGTTGACTCAATAATTGAGAAAGAGAAGGAAAGTTCAGGCAGATAGAAGGAAAACCAAGTGAGAACAGTGTCTTGAAAACCCTAAGGAGAGAGTATCTAGATCAGTGATTCCCAAAGTGGGCTCCACCACCCCCTGGTGGGTGCTGCAGCAATCCAGGGAAGCGGTGATGGCCACAGGTGCATTTACCTTTCCTATTAATTGCTATTAACATTTTTTAAAAAATAATTTCCAGGGGGCTACGTAATATTTTTTCTGGAAAGGGGGCGGTAGGCCAAAAAAGTTTGGAAACCACTGATCTAGATGAAGGTCATCAATAGTATCAAATATTCCAAAGATGGCAAGTAGGATGAAGATTGGGTAAAGGCCATTACATATTGCAATTAAAAGATGCACCAACTCTAAAGACAGTTCATTCGACTGTATATCATGATCTGTACAATAGACATTTTTCATCCGTATGGTTTTTTCCTATGGGAAGTCAAATGACACACTTGAATAATAATGATTTTAAGTGAAAAATTTTCAATATTCTGGGGATTGGTGAAATTGGCATGAGGACATCTAGAGAGAAGAACATCTAAAAGGTGGGATCACTGTAAAGGAGCATTCTTTTGGGATTCTGTGCTGAGCATCTTCCATGAAAATGATACTTTTGGCAAGCATTCAACTCATTGGATTAGTAATCAAAGAGTCATTGAACAAGGATATCTCTGTTACCACACGTTTTGAAGAATTTTTCATAATTTTAACATATGCATTGGAGTCACGTTGTTGGATGAGTTTTATTTATATTTTCCATTTTTTAATTTTTATTTTGAATATTTTTCAGTAGTTACATGTTTCGTGTTCTTTGCCTCTCCCCCAAACCCCCTCCACTCCCCCACCATAGCCGATGCACAATTCCACTGGGTTTTACATGTATCATTGATTAAGACCTAATTCCATATTATTGATAGTTGGACTAGAGTTATCATTTAGTATCTACATCCCCAATAATATCCTCATCAGCCCATGTGTTCAAGCAGTTGTTTTTCTTCTGTATTTCTCCTCCCACCGTTCTTTTTCTGAATGTGGCTAGTTTTCTTTCTCATAAGTCCCTCAGCCTTGCTGTAGATCCTTGCATTGCTGCTAGTAGAGAAGTCCCTTATGTTCAATTGTACCACAGTGTATCAGTCTCTGTGTACAATGTTCTCCTGGATCTGCTCCTTTCACTCTGCATCAGTTCCTGGAGGTCATTCCAATTTAAATGGAATTCCGCCAGTTTATTATTCCTTTGAGCATAGTAGTATTCTATCACCAACAGATACCACAATTTGTTCAGCCATTCCCCAATCGAAGGATATTCCTTCATTTTCTAATTTTTTTGCCACCACAAAGACCGAGGCTATAAATATTTTTGTACAAGTTTTTTTCCTTATTATCCCTTTGGAGTATAAACCAAGCAGTGCTATAGTGGGAAGAAAAATCAAATAGTCTTTTAAAGCCCTTTGGGAATAGTTCCAAATTGTCATCCAGAATGGTTGGATCAGTTTACAAGTCAACCAGCAATCCCAATTTTGCCACATCCCTCCAACATTCACCACTTTCTTTTGCTGTCATGTTAGCTAATCTGCTAGGTATGAGGTGGTGCCTCAGAGTTGTTTTGGTTTGCATTTCTCTAATTATAAGAGATTTAGAACAGTTTTTCATGTGTTAGTTGATAGTTTTGATTTCTTTATCTGAAAATTGATTATTCATGTCCCTTGCCCATTTATCAATTGTGGAATGGCTTGATGTATTGTTCAATTGATTTAGCTCCTTATAAATTTGTGTAATTAGACCTTTGTTCAAGATTTTTGTTATAAAGATTTTTTCAAAACTTGTTGCTTCCCTTCAAATTTTGGTAGCACTGGTTTTGTTTGTACACAAACTTTTTAGTTTAATGCAATCAAAATTATTTATTTTACATTTTGTAACTTTTTTCTAACTCTTGCTTGGTTTAAAAATCTTTCCTTTCCCATAGAACTGACAAGTATACTATTCTGTGCTCGCCTAATTTACTTACAGTTTTCTTCTTTATATTCAAGTCATCCACCTGTTCTGAGTTTATCTTGGTATAGGGTATGAGATGTTGATCTAGACCAGTGATTCCCAAAGTGGGCGCTACCACCCCCTGGTGTGGGCTACAGCGATCCAGGGGAACAGTGATGGCCACAGGTGCATTTATCTTTTCTATTAATTGCTATTAAAATTTAAAATATTAATTTCCAGGGGGCTAAGTAATATTTTTTCTAGAAAGGGGGTAGTAGGCCAAAAAAGTTTGGGAACCACTGATCTAGACCCAATCTCTCCCATATTGTTTTTCAATTTTCCCAGCAGTTTTTGCCAAATAGTGGGTTTTTGTCCCAAAAGGTGGGTTCTTTGTGCTTATCAGAAACTGTCTTGCTGAGGTCACTTACCCCTAGTCTATTCCACTGATCCTCCTTTCTGACTCTTTGCCAGTACCATATTGTTTTGATGACCACTGCTTTATAGTACAATTTAAGATCTGGTACTGCTAGGCCACCTTCCTTCATGTTTTTTTTTTCATTATTTCCCTTGATATTCTTGGTCTTTTGTTCTTCCAAATAAACTTTGTTATAGTTTTTTTTCTAATTCAGTAAAAAAAATTTTTTTGGTAGTTTAATAGGTATAATACTAAATAAGTAAATTAATTTGGGTAGGATGGTCATTTTTATTATGTTAGCTGATCCTACCCATGAGCACTCAATGTTTTTTCCAGTTGTTTAGATCTAGTTTTAATTGTGTGGAAAAGGTTTCGTAGTTGTGTTCCTAAAATTCCTGTTTGTCTTTACAGACAGATTCCTAAGTATTTTATATTGTCTAGGGCAGTGATGGGCAAACTACAGTCTGTGTGCCAAATGCGCCCCCCTTAAATGTTCTATCCAGCCCTGAGACATCATTCTTAATCTGACGAATACAAGTAGGATACAATACAATGAAACTTCAAAAGAGTTGCCTTAGAAACAGACTGATAGATGAGCATTTCCTTTCCATTAACCCCCTCTTTAAAAAATTTGCCCAACACTGGGTTGGGTGATTTTAAATGGAATTTCTCTCTCTAACTCTTGCTGCTGTGATGTGTTGGAAATATGTAGAAATGCTGATGATTTATGTATGTTATTTTTGTATCCTGAAACTTTGCTGAAGTTGTTGATTATTTCCACTAACTTTTTAGTTGATTCTCTAGGATTTTTTAAGTAGACCATCATATCATCTGCAAAGAGTGATAACTTGGTCTCCTTGGTAACTATTTTAATATCATCAGTTTCTTTTTCTTCTCTAATTGCTATTGCTAGTGTTTCTAGTATAATGTTAAATAATAGAGGTGACAGTGGGCATCCTTGTTTCACTGCTAATTTTATGGGGAATACTTCTAATTTATCCCCATTGCACATGATGTTTGTTGATGGTTTCAGATATATACCGTTTATTATTTTTAGGAAAGGTCCTTCTATTCCTATACTTTCTAGTGTTTCTATACATTTCTAGGCATGGATGTTATATTTTGTCAAAGGCTTTTTCAGCATCTATTGAGGTAATCATGTGATTTTGTTGGTTTGCTTGTTGATATGATCAATCATGTGAATGGTATTCCTAATACTTTTTCTTATTTATTTTTTATTTTTTTATTTTTATATTTTTATATATTTTTAAATTTTTTAACAATTATTAATATTTGTTTTTAACATGTTTACATGATTCATGCTTTTACTTTCCCCTTCACTCACCGCACTCCCTCCACCTATAGTCTCTGAATCTTCCTAGCTCTTTAGATCTCTGGGTCCCTGGGTGGTGAAGGAAGGAAGGGATGTCTGAGAAGAAGAGGGTGGTAGGATTTGAATACTTCCTGAAGGCTTTCAAGACTAACACATCACCAAACTGATAATAAGAAAGCTGAGAGGAAGTCACTGAGACAGCTGCAGCAAGGGCTGTTATTCATCTGGTTTGGCAGTGGCCAAGCTGAACCAGAGGGGTTGTAAAGAACAATAGCTCCAGCTTTACTAAATCAATAGCCTCCAGCCTGAGTGATTATAGATTATAGATATTAGATTGACAGGGTCTCCAATCCCAAATCCTTATCTTGATTACCCTTTCCCTAATTAAGAAAATAGATAAAGTATTTAATAAGTACCTTCCTGAGTGGTCATTAAATCACGACCTTTGGGGAGGGAGCAAACACAGTCAGATGAACAACATGATCCACAGCTAATCAGAGCCCAATATTAATCATTGATCCAACCCCTAGTGGGACCTGAAAGGGTTACCCATTCACCTGACTGTTGGGGTCCTTTCTGGGAAACTGTTATTGAAAGAGGAAATTATAACAACTAGCAAGGGTGATTGGGGTTGGTGTTCCCCCATCACCAGCACCTAGAGAGAATACAAAGATACATTCCACCTCACTAGGTATCTTTATCCCCGAGGATATTTCTCTTTCTTTATAACAAACATTAGGGGAATTTTCTTGGGTAACTTCTTGTAACATGGTGTCCAAATTTCTATTAATTTCTGATTTTTCAGGAAGACCAATGATTCTCAAATTGTCTCTTCTAGACCTGTTTTCTTGATCTGCCATGCTCTCAGTGAGATATTTCATGTTTCCTTCTATTTTGTCATTCTTTTGACTTTGCTTTATTAGTTCTTGCTGTCTTGCAAGATCATTGGCTTCTATGTGCCCAATTCTGGTCTTTAGAGACTGGTTTTCTGGTATAATATTTTGATTTTCCTTTTTGATTTGGTCTATCTTGTTCTTCATGGTTTCCTGCTGTTTAATTTGGATCTCCATTTTGCTTATCATTTCGTTTGATTTTTGGGCATCTGTTTCCAATTGGGATTTTTTGTCTTTAAACCTGTTAATTTCCCTTTGAACTGTTTTTCACTTTTCTTGCCAAATCTCTTCTATCTTTTTCATGATCTCAGATTTGAATTCTTGAAGAGTTTGTGACCAATTTTCATTTTTTTGGGAAGGTTTGGCTGTGTTTACTTGTTTGTCCTCCTCTGCTTTATGCTCTGTTGTCTGGATTTTTTTCTGTGTAAAAGTTATCAAGTGTTAATGGTTTCCTCTTGTTTTTTCTCTTGGTTAGTTCTTGGGCATTGCTTGCCATTATTATGCTGATTTTTCCTTCTCAGTCAGAAGTCTGGGTGAGGTGGGCAGGCTCTCTGTGTATAGAGCTGTGGAGCAGTTTTTGCCTAAGTCACAGCACAGTGCCGCCCCTCTCCACTTTATCCTTGCGACCAAGGTCTGCACTCTTTAGGCTCCTGGGGTCTCTAGTCTAGCTGTTCTTAGGGTCAAGCCTTCTGGTGGTCCCCTTGCTTGCTCCTCTGCCTGAGGCTCCTTTATGAGTCTCAGTGCACTGCTTCCACAGTCTGTCACCCCTTTGCTCCCACAGTCTGTCACCCCTCTACTCTAGGTCCACACCCAAAGTCCCTGCCCATGTTCTTTAGCCTCTTGGGGTCTTAAATCTTGCTGCTCTGAGAAGCAAGCCCCTGGTGGTCTCAGTTAACTTCTAAGAACTTAGAGAATGCCCCATGCTTGCTCTAACTCTTGTGTGCTGGTTCTGGGACTGTAGGTGAGGTGGTATGAGGTTGATCAGCTCATATTTTATTGGGAGCTATTTACCCCCTTATAGCATGGAAATGTCCAAATCCCACATAATTTCAATGCTGTGCCCTATTGTGAGCTTCCTTTGTTCATCTGGATTTGATTTTTGTGTCCTTTTGAGGTATCATGTATGGGTTGGTTAGGAGAGTTAAGCACCCTGCTTCAACTCTGCAGCCATCTTAACCCAGAAGTCCATTGGATGAGATTTAGAATGATATTTTTTCAATTATAACCAACCAAAAACAAGCATAGTAAGATCTTGTATTCTCTGCACAAGTTGATGGTATAAACTTATAGTCCAATGTGGAAGATCATTTAAGAAAACCTACTTGGTCTCTTCTCATACCCTAGCAAGGATGTCCTTGAAATATGTGTAGATTTAGTCTTATGGATGAGAAAAAATGTTTTGGGTCCCACATTAAACTTAAGTTTCAATACTTTCTTCATGAAATCTTTGTTTATTTGTTTGTTTTCCTAAAAACCCTTTCCTTCCATCTTAGAACCAACACTAAGTATCAGTTCCAAGGCAGAAGGGTAGGAAGGGTTAAGTGATTTGACCAGGGTCATATTTGAATCCAGGACCTCCTGTTTCCAGATCTGGTCTTCTATTCACTGAACCACATAGGTGTTCTTCATGAAGTCTTTCTTGATCCCCTACAATTACTAATATCTTCCCCCCAAATATCTTTAATTGCTTTATATTTATTTTGAATGTATTCAAATAAGTCTTTATTGTCTTTCCTGTTAAAAGAAATATAATAAAGCTCTTTGAAATGGGATTTTTTTTCTCCAGTGCTGAACAAAGTAATACTTAATAAATGTTTGTTGATTGACTTATTAACTGCTTCTGCAATAAGGCTTGTGATTTTTAAAGATATTTTATTTTCCCAATTTGTGATTTTTTCCAAGCCAATAGAAGTATCATTTCCTCTTTCAAATATCTTGAGGAGAGATATTCCACAAACTCCCTGAAAATGAAGCCATCATTAACCTCAGACTTCACAATGCACATTCCTTGGTTCATTTCTAATACACATGTGATACTGTATATTTATTTATTGGTATATGTGTCTTATTCTCCATTTAAAAGCTGAACTTCATCATTATAGCAATATCATATCTTCTATAGATTTGGTTCTGCCTCCAGCTGTTGGCACAGTGTTCTGGTCATTGTAGAGGCTGAATAAATGTTGAGTGAATGTCCAAAACTCTTATTTGTATGTTATCATTCCTGTGTTATTACCCTACTAGAATATAAGCTTCTAAAGAACAGAAATTGTTTTCTTCTTGTTATTGCTGGTAACAGCAAGAAATTAACAACACTTTATTATGATTTTAAGCAACTCTACTATATATACTACAGATCAAATATACACAAATATACTATACATCAAACTCAAACTTTCACTCCAAAAATTTTTCCATCTTTATTAATGTTCATGAATTGTTTTATACAGTTGTGCTTAGTATGTAAGTACTATTACATTATTCTTTTAACTTAACACTATTTCAAGTACATATTTACACAATGACATAGTGCAAGTATTGATAATCCAATATTGCTGTATATTATTCCAACAGCAAGATGATGATGTGATATGGTCAAAAATGCTCTGGACTTAGACTTAGAAGAACTGGGCCAGACCCCCAGCTCCCCATTTCCTGATAAGATCACAGTATACTGTCTTTATCTCCAATCACCCCTGCAATGTCATTTTAATACTTGTCATTACTAATACTAGCTGTTTGAATGGGAGAGAAAATAGAATAACCTATCCTTTTCCCCACCTAGCTTACCAGTACAGAAACATTCTTCTCCAAACATGGATTGAGGGAATAACTTTCTATTTTCAAATGAAATAGGATTCTTTTGATTTCATGGGGATCAGACTGGGAAAGATGGCTATCAACTCACTTAATAAATCTTGGACTTCTCTTATCCCAAATTATCTTCTCACTAGCAGAGCTAGCAGAGTGTAAATAGCATTGCCTCACACTGATGGAGTAGTACGGCAACACAACACAATCTAGCTGAC
This sequence comes from Gracilinanus agilis, assembly GCF_016433145.1. NCBI lineage: Eukaryota > Metazoa > Chordata > Mammalia > Didelphimorphia > Didelphidae > Gracilinanus > Gracilinanus agilis. The sequence goes on from NC_058130.1 coordinate 683,661,880, forward strand.
TCCTCTCCCCTCCCCTTTTCTTCCCCCTCTTTTGCCTACCTCTCCTCTCCTCTCTTTACTTCTCCCTCCCCTCTCCTCTCCTCTGCTCTCTTCTCTCCTCTCCTCTCTTCTCTCTGCCAGTCTCCTCTCTTCTCCTCTAGAAATCACACCTCTCTTCCACGACTGGCAAAGTAGTGAAGGTTTGATCCTATTCTCATGTGTTTTCTTTGTCTCTGATAGGACAGTCCTTGTCAATCTCTGATCATGTATGTTAAATGGCAATCATTTCCCCCAGGAATAATTGTGTGCCACATATTTCGAGGATTGTTGTTAAAGATTCTGTTTATTACATAGAAGTCATTACTGATAAATTTGTATGTTTTTCAGCTAACTATTTCCTTGATGTTCTACGTTCTTAGTAGTTCATCTTAATACTATTTTGGTAGGCTCATTACTGAGCTAAGAATTCATCTTATAGCCTTTATTCAGTTGATCTTGCCCCTTTAAATAAATATCTCTTACTGAGTAAAACTGTTCAGTCATTTTGCATAATTCAGCTAAAGGTGATGCAGTAGATAGAATACTGTACTTGGAGTCAGGAAGACCTTAGTTCAAATCCTGTCTCAGGCACTTACTAGTTATGAGACTCTGGGGAAATAGCTTTGCTTCAGATTCCACATCTGTAAAATGAGGATAAAAATGGTATCTACTTCACAGAGTTGTCCTGAGGATCAAAAGAAATAACAAATACAAAGTGTTTTGCAAAGCTTAAAATGCTATAAAAATGCTAATCAGTTATTAACCTTGGAATTCCTGCATTTTGGCAGGGTGTAATAATCTCAATCTGAATAAAACCTGAGATTTTTCTCTTCTTTTAGCAGCCCTGCTAACAATTTCTTATTGCGTATCTGAATGGAGGCAGGTCGTTTCACCACTCTGTGACTGAGTTTCTTCATCTGAAAATTATGACTAGACTGGCTAGACTCACCCTAGGTGATGAGTGGGAGAAAGGCTCTTTGTAACATGTAATGCACCCTAGGAATAACATCTTCCCAATTACAGAAGGGGGTTCAATGATCTCGAAAGTCCATTCCCTATTTCTTAATCATTTGCATAAGCAATAAATGTTTCCTGGATGAACTCATGAATTCATTTACCCAGTCTTTTTGCAATCATTTTCACATAGGATTAGCAGACTCTTTTTCCTTAGATGTGCAATGGGAAACCTCAGGCTAATCCTTGACCAAATTATCACTGGTTCCAAATGCATAGGATGCGGTTGTAATAAGGACACTTTACTGTGTAAAAAGAAGACATAACCCTTTCTAGTGCTGGTTTCAGCTGCAGGGACTAACATTCCCCAAAGTGAAGCCAGGAAAATGTGGCTGTTTTCCTGTATTGGCATCAAAAGATTGAGAAAATGCCCTCTAGGCATCCACAAATAACAGCTGTTTCAAAGCATGTGCATTGTCTCTATTGTAGGGGCTCCCTGTGGAATTTTAAGCAAAGCAGGAAAACACCATAATTATTATTTGGTCCACCTTCAGCTTGATGTTGAAACTTAGGTAGAAACTGCCAGTAAAAGATCATTTATTCTCCCCACTGAACCCTGCCCTGGGTAAACTGAACCAGACTAGAGGAACAAAACCAGCCCTGTGCCCACCTGCCATCCAGGCTGCTCACCTTCTGGCCCTTTGTGGATTGGGAAGTGGAGCCAGCCAAGAGGAGATGGGAAAAGATATAAACCAAATTCTGGAGAGGCCACATGAGGACAAAGTCACATGGCAGCTGTTGCCAGCCAACTTTAGAAGTGCCAATACTGCAGTGAGGAAAATTGACTTTGCCTGTCCAGTTGCAGGACCTGCCCCCAGGCAGTGGGGAGAGAAAGCATTCAGACTGTATATCTATTCCCAAAAGCAAAGGGTTGCTCAGTGGGGAAGGAAGAGAGGAGGGGCAAGGGGCAATGATATTTATTAAAACACAAGAGTTTAATGGGGGACAACATGGACTGTTTTTCCTGCCCATTTTAGGTTGAGAAGGTTCAGTATGTAGCATACCAATGAAATGGAAAGGTTCTTATTTCACACCTGAATAAACCAAGAGAAAAACAAATTGACCCACAATTGGACCCAGGGGGATAATTCCAGAGAGCTATAAAACAGCCCTGTCTAGATAACCCAAAGGAGTCATCAGAGAAAGGTCTAGGGGTAGATGCACTTATGGGCAATCTCGCACTTTATTATGCATGATCCATTTCTCATAAATTTCATCCACTTGTGTCCCTCTTGCTTATCCTTCCTTGATCCCCATTCCCGGATCCCTTCTACCCCAGGCATAGGATGCTAGAACTTGAAGAAAATTTAGAGATCATTTAGTCTAGGGATTATTAACCTGAAGCCAGTGCCAAGATTTCACAGGTTCCAGAAACTTGGATGGGAAAAAATAATTACATCTCAATAATTAAAAAAAAAACCTGCACTATTATCTTATACATTTTATTCTGTGAATTTAAAAAAAATTCTGAAAAGGAGATCCCTGAACTTCACTAACCCTTTAAAGGGTCTATGGCAGTGATTCCCAAAGTGGGCGCTACTGCCCCCTAGCGGATGCTGCAGCAATCCAGGGAAGTGGTGATGGCCACAGGTGCATTTATCTTTCCTATTAATTGCTATTAAAATTTAAAAAAATTAATTTCTAGGGGGCTAAGTAATATTTTTTTCTGGAAAGGGGGCAGTAGACCAAAAAAGTTTGGGAACCACTGGTCTATGGCATAGGAAAGGTTGAGAATTTCTGATTAATCTAAAATCTTCATTTTACAGAGGAGGAACTGAGGCACAGAGGCAGTTGATTTCCCCAGGGTCAAAAAGGTAGTATTTGATAAAGTCAGTATTTAAGCCCTGGTCTTCTTACTTCAAATTCATCGCCCTTTCCTCTGTATGCGTGTTTGGTAGTGACTGTGTAAGAAATAGTGTGGTGATGACCTCACTCTTGAAAGAAGCTGTAGGAAAAGTAGGTAGAAAACACAAATTTGCTGTTAAAAAGGCAGACCTTTAGAGGGTACACTGAGCATGTCCAAAGTGGTCATTTCGTAATGATTCTACCCTTCTCTATATCTGGCTCTTTGTCTTTAGTTCATGTCAGGGTTCAATTCTTGTATACCTGAGCTCCTAAAAGCCATATTGACCTCAGAATACTAACCTAGCATACATTCTCATTTGGGGTCCTTGTGGCATGGCAAATCAGCTCCAACTCCCTTTGGTTGCTATTCTTCCATCTTCCCATCCCCTACCAGTCTTGAAATATCCATCAAAGCTTTGACCCTGGATGTTTACCTTTGTATAACCTGTCCAAGGTAGGATGAGAACACCTCAGCAAAAGTTATTGAGACCCTCTAAAATAAAAGACTTAGAAATTGGTTGATAATAGCAGAATAGTTCTAGAGATGGAAGGAACTTATAATCCATCCTGTCCAACTCATTCATTTTTACAGATGAGGAAACTGAGGACCAGGGAGAGTAAAATATTTGCCTAAGTTTACACAAGTAGTATCAGACGTGAAACTTGAACCCAGATATTTTGAATCCAAAAGTGCCACTGTGCTACACTGAGAGGTAAGCATTTCAATATATTATTCTGAAAGGTATGAGCATTTAGAATAAAAAGGCACCCTATAAAAACATTGTACAAATGCATATATACAGTAACAACAAAATATTTCGATAAGAATGGTTTTGTGTAATTTTTTGAAAGCCAAAGATCTACAGAGCAATTCAGTTATCTACTTGAGGAAATGACCATCTATTAACAACTCCTCCAATCTCAAATTCTCTTCTTCCCTTTATTCCTTTCCTCCTGAAGTTACTTAAAAACCTCCTAATCTGTTTCTTCACTTTTATATTCTCCTTTCTTCAAGTTGTCAACTCTAAATCTGTCCCATTTTACTCAGAACTGAATGGGTCATTCTTCTACCCAAAATGTTTAAATGACTCCCCATTACTTACCTAGTAAAATTTAAATTGCTTAACCTTATATTCAGTCCTATTTCACACTATTTTCCTCTAGATGTGCTTGCTATGTTCCAGTCAAACTAGACTACTTATTCATAATAAATGGACCTCTGTTAATGTTTATTCTATACTAAGAATTCCATCCCCCCCCCCCAATCTCAACTCTACTTATTGACATTCTCTCTCAGCTCAGATACCATGAAGTTCATGAAGCCTATTCCTGATGTTGCTAGCCAGTGCTAATCCTTGTCCTCATCAGTCCTCACCTAGGAGTTAGCTTACTGTGCTTACTTCTTTGTATTATAGTAATTTGTGCATAACACTTCATCTGGGCTACTCCCCCCAGGTTAGCGCTCACAAGTATACAGATGGACCACAAAGAGGAAGACTTCTCTCAGGTTTCAAGAGTATATCCTGTGGGATGACTCTTCCTAATTTATGGCTCATGAGTCCCTATCAGTGTTTCCCATTAACAGTCAGCCAGGAGATACATTGAGCTCTTAGCAAAGGCATTTATGTGCTAAGATTACAAAATAAAAACAGTAAGTATAAAACATTTTCTCCATGTTCCTGGGGCACATTCTCCCCATGGCGATGTTCATGGTGAGTGTGCTAAAACTTTAAGCACAGTGGTATTGAGGCACATGTAAAAGATACACATGTAGCAAAGGTGATCCACAACTCCTGATTTTGTAGAGGCTGGGAGTCCTTTCTCTCTTCATTGTGTCCTCTTGCAGATCCCATTGGGTACAGTTTCTCTATAGGGCAGTTTGCTTAAGTTGGGTCAATAGGGTCTATTGCTCACTCATCTTTGCAGCCATTCCTCAAAGTTGCTTCTTTCCTTAGTTGAATGCCTTTACTTCAGTCTGGAATGTGTTTCTGCTCTCTTGAACCATCAATTTTTGAACTGGTAGAGTGTCTCCTACTCTACTTCTATATACCATAATCAATAGAAAGAAATCCCTTCTGCCCATCCACCCTACAAGAGTCACCTCCACAAAGTGCTCCCAAACCTACCCTCCTTCCAACTGTTCACTGGGCTTAGTTATTTAAAGCTCTGCAAAGATGCTATCTAATTTTTGCTCTTTCGATGAGGTTGCTCTGGCTTAATTCCATCAGAGAAAAGTTTTCACATCATAAAGGAATTGGAACATAGACAGAACAAGGATACATAGTCCTTATAGTTATTTTAAGAACTTGTAACAACTTGTCCTTTTGTGAGGAAGGGGCAGAGACTAGTCAAGTCTAACTCCCCCATGTGCATATATGTTGCAGCCCTCTACTAGAATGTGAACTCCACAAGGGCAAGATTCATGTCTAGTTTCATATTTAAATGACTTTTAATACCTAGCATGTTGCTTTGCACATAGTATTTGCTTTTAAATATTATTGAAGTTGAAGGTCACATAGGAGACATTTAATCCAAAACTGTCTTCTCATTGCCTTTTCTGGGTCCAACATATTTCCTACTTCTGGACCCCTTTCTTCTCACAACACTCAATGTGTATATAAAAAAAGATTTTTTAAAAAAATTTTACATTGTCCTGTACTAATCTTTAGGAAAATGAACTACTGATTTTTTAAAAAATCATATAGCCAAATATAAGTGAATTAGGTGATTATCCATGCTGGTATTCCACTCTATTAGTGTGGGAAAATAAGGATTAATTACAATTCTGCCCATTTCTTAACATTCAGATCCCAGAAAGCCACTCTGGAAGTGCCAGAATTATTTTCATTCTTTGGCAAATCTAGATTAAAGAAGGAAGGAAAAGTGAAATCCACAATTAATTCCTCTTCACCAGAAATACAATAACTACTCTGAAGATTAAAAATAATTTATGCCGAAGTACATACACTCACTTCAAGTCAACTAGGAACAAAATAATAGATTGCAAAAGACTGAATATAATTGTGCTTGTAGGAGATGTTTCCCTCTATATTAAACCTCCCTCCTTTCTGATCCTAACTTTACCAGTTGACTACTAGCCCATGACATCAACTTCATGAAGTCTTTCCTGATTGCCCCTAGGGTCTGCCTTTAAAGGCAGTGCTCAAAAGACAGGGGCCATAAAGAAATAATAAGATCCTAGATTTAGAACTGAAAGGGATCTCAAAGATCCAGTCCAACCTTTTACAAGAAAGGAAACTGAGGCCCAGAAAAGTCACTATTTCTTCAAGGTCACACAGAGAGAAACTATTTAGTATTGGACTCAGGACTCAAAGTTGGGAAAATCTGGGCTTAAATTCTACCTTTTACACTTCCTACTCATGTGATTGTAAGCATAATTTGACCTGAGTCTTCAAGACCTCATCTATAAATTGAAGATGAGGGCAGTTAGGTGGCAGAGAGGATAGAGTGCTGACCTTGTAGTCAGGAGGTTTTGAATTCAAATGTCATTTAAGACATTTCCTATCTGTGTGACCCTGGGCAAGTTACTTGCCTCAGTTTCCTTATCTGTAAAATTAGTTAGAGAAAGTAATGACAAACCACTCCAGTATTTTTCCCAAGAAAATTTCCAAAAAAGAGGTCACAAAGATAATAGCATTTATTTGACAAGATTGCTGGGAGGATCAAATGAGACAGCACATGTAGAGAGCTGTGTAAACCCTAACATTGGCAGATTGAAGGTTTGAATACAAATCCTCTGCCTCTAAATCTAGGGCTCTTTCCCTGTGCCAAAACCTATTCATTTACTTTGGAACACCCTTCACCCTTCTCCCTGACCCTTCCCTCCCCAACCAGGGCCTTCACTGTGCGAATACTCATTGAATGAATAACAGATCCAATGGGTTCCTAGTGACATACAGTCCTACAAGTGGAGAACATAAGGCCAAAGCAAAATCCTTTTGACCCATCAACCTTCCTTCCTCGACTATTTTAACTTCCACAGCAGGAGTCATTTAACACTCATAAACAGGTTCATCCAAGCCCAAGATTCTGGGACAAATACTACCTGTAGATGGGGGAGTTGAAAGGACTCCTGAAACAATAAGCTGGTGGGTCAGCATTACAAGTCTTACTTTTGGTCAAGTTCTTTCTTTGTAGCTTGACTTCAGTAACTAAATTCTTGTTTTGTTCCTTGTGATTATGTGACCATCTTAGTTCTAAGAACAGGCTTTCCATCTTGCCTAACTCCATGCCTTTAGTTCATGTGTTACCACAAGAAAGAACACAGTTATTGAATCATGGAACAGTTAAGAAGCAGCTGCTGCTAATGGCCTTAAAGATGGCATTAGCATTGCTTTTTCCTCTGAGGTGTCTTGCCTGTAGCTTTTAAGGAGAAATAGTTCAGGCATCTATGCTAGTGTTAGCCCAGTCCTTATATTCTGGCTCTGCAGAAGAGCAATTGGGAAGGAGAGAAAGTCAATTAAGACCTCTGGAGGTAAAACAATATAAGTGAAGACTGGTTACCTGAACAGTTCTGCAGTTTGGTTTAATGCTTCTGCTTTATTTCTGAGTTTGTGTTCCCCTGTTTTGTGTGTCTCTGGGGAAGATTTGCTCATTGGACTGTACCTAAACCAGCTAGAGGTCTTAGGCAGAATAGATAAGAGTAATGACCCTGTAGGTGGCATCTGTATCCTTAATAACTATGTCTGAGCCTTCCTCTATTTCCTTTGGCATGCCTGAGTCTTTGTTTCAAAAACAAAGTGATTCTTTTGAATCAACACCATTCCTGGTACTTCAGTATCTCTGAGACTGACATCTTGCCTTGCTCTCCTCTCTACCTCATTCTTCCAAGGAATGGAGTCCTGCCTCCTGAAAACCAGTTTCCATGGTTAGGTCTCAAATTATCCATTGCCAGACTTCTTTAATGCAAACCACCTGCCTCTCTGGAGTCCTGCCTATGCCCACAGCCAAATCATCTGATGTTATTTGCTAATGGGATTTTTCCTATTATTGAGCATCCCTGATTCCACCTGCTTGCCTGTTGGACTCCCTCCTTTTACTGATTACTGGGATTTTCCCTGAACTCTTACCCAACCTAATGATTTGTCTAACTTCAAGGTTTTAGTTAGTTACTGAATGAATTAATAAATGAACTAATAGAATCTGGCTCATCCAACCAATAACTGGGCTCTGATTATGACACCCAACTCAGCTCTCAGCATGGACAAAACCTTGTTGGACAAGTTTATTAAATAGTTATCAAAGCCAAGAATACTGCCTCATTATGTTAAACACCCACACTTAACCTTGAATGGGTCTCCAGGATAATTTTCTTTTATAATATTAATAAAGGCATGTACCAGGACCTCTCAAAAGGTACCTTCTCACAAGCTCCCTTTAAAAATTTCTTTTAAGTGTTATCTTCCCCCATTAGCATATAAGATCCTCAAGGGCAGGGATTGTATTTCTTTGAACTTTTATTTGTATCCAGCTCTTGGCATAGTACTTGTTATTTTAATTTATACATAATATATAAATTAAATTATAAATTATATATTGCATATGTATAATTTATAGATAAATGTTTTTTTCCAGCTGCCATCTACCACCTCCATGCTATTATAGTTCTACTATTCCCCAAGTCTGATATTTTCCATCCTGATCTCTACCTCTTAGTTTCTTTGGCTCCCATTAAGACTCAACCCACGGGGTAGCTAGATGGCTCAGTGAATAGATCACCAGACCTGGAGTTGAGAAGATCTGGGTTCATATCTGGTCTCAGATACTTCCTAGCTCTATGACCCTGGGCAAGTCACTTAATCCCAATTGCTAGCCTAACTATTTTTCTGTCTTAGAACAGATATTTGGTACTGATCCTAGGACAGAAGATAAGGGTTTTTAAGGAAAAAAAAAGTCCAAGACCCACCTTCTGCATGAGGCCTTTCTTAGTACTCTTTATCGTTAGTGCCTTCTCATCTGAGATTTCTATGTACTTTGTATAAATCTCATACAGACCTAGTAATTTGCATGTCTCCCCCATTAAAAATGTACTCTTTAATGGCAAGGATGATTGCTATCTCTGTCCTTTGTATCCTCAGTGCTTTATTATAATGCCTGAAATAAAATACACACTTACTAGACTGACTTGCCCATAGTTAATACAAATATTAAAGATGGGGGCGCAGCTAAGTGGCTTAGGGGATAGAGAGAGTCAGACCTACAGATGGAAGGTTCTGTGTTCAAATCTGTCCTCAGACAATTCCTAGCATGATCCTGGGCAAATCACTTAACTTCCATTGCCTAGCCCTCAACACAATTCTTCATTAGAACCAATACACTACATTAATTCTAAGATGGAAGGTAAGGGTTTTAAGGAAAAAAAAATATTAGAGACAGAATTTGAACACAGGTCTTCTTGACCATTACTGACTAAATTTGATGATTTAAAAATCACTAAATTTTTTAAGATAAAGATCAGCATTTGATGTTCAGGTTTACACTGTACAGAATAATGCATCTCCTTGGATGTTAGAATCTGTTTGAAATTCTGTAAATGTCTCCAGAATTCTCTTTTTATCCTACTATTCAAGGACTCATAATGTCATGGAATATGCCATCTACTGCAGAGAACACTGGACTGAAGAGTTGGAATATTTCAGCTTGAATCTGGCCTCTTGACATTTATTATACGAACTAGGAAAAGTCACCCAACTTTCCTGTACCTCATTGTACTCAACTATCCAATGTGGGAGCTGGATTTAATGGCTTCTAAAGTATGTTTCAGCTCTAATCTCATGACTTTATGATCCCGCACTAGGTTGTCTTTTGGAGTTGTTATGGTCAAAAAAATTCATCACCCTGTGGCCAACTGGATGTTGAGCCTCATTGAACTTGGGCTGGACCTTGAAAAATAAACAGTCTATTACCAGCCCAAGCTATAAACTTTTCCAGCTTGACACGGACTGCCAGAACTTGTAGTCTACTGGCACAGCCTTCTGAAAACCATAAAAGTCAGCAGTAAAAGAAATATTAAATGAATTTGAAATGTCAGAGAAAAACATCACCTGTAAGCAGAATTATTTCACTACATTGGCAATGTGCCTGTTGTTTGATCAGCTCTCAACCCAGACCTTATTACCTGGGGTATTGGTGAAGTAACTTAACCCACAGGATCACAAGTTCTTAAGCCATCAATGAGGCAATGAGCGTTTCTTATTATGTTGGAGGCATTCTGGATCAGTGCGAGGGATACAAAAGAAGATGTAGTAATAGGCCCTGCCCTCAAATACCTAAATTAGACATTTTCAGTCCCTTGGTCAGATGTCAAGCCTTTCTGTCTTTGGGCAATGTGTCTGTCTTTGAACAATAGGTTTTGATATAAGATTTAGGAAGCAGTCTTATAGCCCTTCTTAGAGGACAATAATGGCCAACCCAGTGACTCAGGAAAGAACTTAAACCATTTCTCTTCATGGCCACTCATGACTCAGTCTAAACAAGTCTTAAATTTGCCTCCCAGCTATTAGATTTAGGTGAACTCATTCTGAATGATGATGAAGAAATTCATGCACCACTTACCATTCTGGGTCAGTAGTTTTGAAAGATCTGACAGGGCTGGGAAGCAATGACTTGATAAGATCTTGGATGATAAAGAGAGATTATTTTAAAAGTTTCATTGCAACAAAATCTGATTACATTGAGGTTAGGCCAGCTCTTAAGAACAGAGATACTTACAAATTATGATGAACATCAATGAAAATGTCAAAAGGGCAGTGATTAATCCTCCCAGAGAGCATCTTTAAAAAACAACAATAATATTTCTCATATTTAGCAAGATAATAAGATGATTTCCATTAGACTCAAGTATTCCTTTAGCACTTGTTGATCAATTACAAAAGAGATAACTTATCATGAGATGATTAACAAATCATTAATTTAAAGCTTCTAAAAACAGTTGCAATTAAATCATTCTAATTCCATATAACTAGGTATAAAGCCAACCTGAATTCATAAACTATGTGGTATACTGAAAAGAGTGCCAGGCTTAGAGCTAGGTAGATCTAAGTTCTAAGCTGATCTAAGATATTTACTAGCTGTGCAATTCTGGGCAAGTAATTTAACCTCTTTCAATCTCAGTTTTCTCTTCTATTACATTTTGGGGTTGACTTGATTATCTCTAAATTCTAAATCTCTAATCCTATGAAAAGACTAACTTGGTCGGCTGTTCACCTTTGTACTCAAAGAGGACCAAAATGACAACAGTAGAGTCTTTTGACTCTCCAATAAAGGAGGTTTAAATGAGGCAGAGTTGTATAAAGTTGTCAGCCTCACTCTCTCTTCTAGAATTATTATCAAAATCCAATGGCAAGACAAAAGTCAAGATGACTGAAAAGATTAATTTTTATAATATATTAAGATGCAGATAGGTAATGCAATGGACAGAATACTAGACCTATTCAGAAAGACCTAAATTCAAATCCCACCTAAAACATTAACTAGCTATGTGACTCTGGACAAGTCACTTAACCTCTGTCTGCCTCAGGTTTCTAATTTCTTAAGTGGGAGTAAAAATAGTACCTATGTCCTAGGGTTGCTGTAGGGACAAAATGAAATAATATTTGTAAAGTACTTTGCAAATCTTAAAACCCTTTTATTATGCTAAAATTATTATAATAACATCAAATGCATTAAAATACATATAGAAAAGAGCTAAAGAAATGCATTGTGGCTAAATAGTGGTTCCTTAAGGACTGACTTAATGAAAAGAATAATGTAATTATTGGTATATCAAATAGTTTTATTGAACTTCTGTGTTCAAAATTTTGTGCTTAATTTAGCTGGTAATTGATTCCCTTTGAAATCTTCTTTTCATTACTAATTTACTTAATATGTCACAAACTAATTCAAAACTTAAGACCTTATGGGTCAATATAATAAAAAAAGTTAAGATGTTAAAATACATTGATTTATATATCATTATAGCATCATATAATTTAGAAGGAACTTTTGAGATCATTTAGTCCAGAGGTGTCAAATATGTGCTCCACAGGCCACATGCACTTCATGATGCTCCTGAGTGTGACCCAATCTAGATTAAAATGTAACTGAGAAATAGTTAATGAAAAAATAAAAATACAACAAATCAGTTATTACATTTTAAAACTATGTTGACATACAGCCTATAGGGATCCTTATGTACCATTTAGTGGCCTCTGTTTCTATTTGTGAATTTGACATCACTGATCTAGTCCAACACCCTCAATTTATGGTGGAGGGAACTGAAGATGAAACAAGTTAAATGACTTGCTCAAATCCCTTAGCCAACAAGAGGCAGAGTTACTTGATCTTAACCTATTCTGTTATCCCCATTTTGCAGATATGAAAACTGTGACTGAATGGTTAAGTGACTTAACCAGTGTCACACAGATAAATATGTGTCTGAGGCAGTACTTGAACTCATACTGACTCTTTGTCATGACAACACACTACCTTTCAGGGGTAGCTCATAAAAATGTTTGGAATATTAAACATTCATTCATTCATTGACAAGCATTTATTGTGAAACTAACATTTATAACATGGCAAGTATTAAGGAAGCACTAAGACAGACAGGGTCCCTACCTGACTCTGCACCACCCAAAAATTAATATGTGGTTGTATGTCTAAATAATTAATGAAGATAATAAATGAAATAGGAATTCAGAAATGAAATCAATGTAGTCAAGATAAGTCCAAAAAGATTTGCCAGGGAAGAGATATTTGAGCTGTATCCTGAAAAATAGGATTTAGAACAACAGAAAAAAAGAGGAATGAATGGTATTCTAAATAGAGATAATAGCATAAAATAAAAGGCTTAGAAATGAAAATGACTATTTAAAGAACAGAGAAGACTGGCCTCACTGGATTATAGGATTTATGCTAGCATTATGGAAGGTAAAATAAACTAGAAAAGATACATTCATATTTTAAAAGGCTTTGAATACAAAACAAACATTTTCACTTTATTTTCCATGCATTGAGAAGTCATGGTGATGGTTAGGGCTTTCCTCATAGCTTATGTTCTTTATTGGCGGAAGACAGTGAGAACTCACCATGATTCTGACTAATCTCTAACTTCCAAACTTCTAGGAGATAACTGTTGTTACAGAAGGGGTCAGCACCACAGTTGAGAGGGATGAACTTGAGATCTAAGAGCTGAGTCAGCCATGAATCATTCATAGGTCAACTAATGCCCCATCAAGCCCTAATTCCTGCCAACTCCCAGTGGTACCTACGCCAGAGTCTCACAAATATATGCAGAGTTGGACAAGGCAGAGCAATAGACACATGGTACCAGTAATTGATAAGAACCTGAAAAAACTACCATCAGAGACTATGTCCAACTTTCAGGTATGGTAGGTAACCCTGGACTGCCTTCGTTCTTCTTCCTGTTCAAATACTCAGTTCAAAGACAGAATTAGCTTTCTTCATGCCTAACTGGAGTAGATAGTAAAATCAAAAGGTGAGATCACATTGTGAACCCACAAAACAAGCTGAAAAATATATGAGAATTATTCTGAGCCTTCTTTAATGACAAAAGTTGGCAGGATAAGTCAATAAAGTGCTAGGGCGTATGAACCTGAATGAATGAACAAATGGAAAAAAAAGACTTGCTAAATACCAAGCAAAGTGCCAAGAGGCTACACATAGGAAAACTATAATCTGTCCTTAAAGAATCTGTATTACAGTGAAGGAATCAATACACAAAGGAGAGTAGTGGCCATTGGAAGTCCTTGGTGGGGAAATTGTGGATAAGACTGATACATCACATTCAGGAGCATTGCCAGAATTGATTTGATCATGGTTCATAGTTCCAAAACTGTGAAGTGGAAGGAAGGACAGGATAAGAACACCATAGCAAAGTATTTGTTAAGGAGGAGATAAGTCAGGGAGCAAGAAAGGAAACAAGGCATGGTGGCTGGTACTTTCTAAAAACAATGATCTATGAGGGGTAGTCAGCAATCAGTCTGTCAATGCAGAATCTTCAGAGCAAAGCTGTTGGGCAAGGAGGAAATAGAAATAAAGTAGATAAAAAACCAGTATGTCCTATATATTCATAGAATGGTTGGAACACATGCCTTATTTCTCTGATGGAAAGGTAATTTTGAGCCTGAAATGTTATGTATTAGCCTTATTATCGAATTGTATCTGTTGCGCAGATGTGCATTTAACTGTACAGCTCTGGCTGTGCAGGGGAAACTGAAAGGGTTGTTATCAACCTAAGCAAATCATGTGTGGCTGCTCCCTATATCCAGGGAATCTATGATGTGACAGACTCAAAAAAGGACCACCATAGTGCCTAATACTGGGTTGGATGTAAGGTAGCACAGGGATATCTTTCTTCCTTTCTAACATGGAGGGAGACCAGGCACTTCAATTCAAGTACTTCACTGGGGATTACCAGCAGACTCAGACTTGACTGTCCCCCTAATAGTGAACCCTGGAAGGGCACTGCAGATGAAGGCCAGAGGAGAAGATTCTTTTGCATTCTCTACTTTCAAATTGCTGGGGAATCCCTTATTACCAAAGTTGTCAGTATATCTAGGTTCAGCCGGTGCTTTAATTCAAACGCCTCCCTGGAGATGTACCAGTAGACCAAGGCTTGCCTCTCTACATATATACAGTGAACCCTGGAAAGGCATCTCAGGTGTAAGCCACAGGAGATGGCCCTTTTTGCTTCCCTACTTCCAAATTGCTTAAAGAACACTTATTATTGAAGAAGTCATTACCATTGTGTGTCAATTATGCATGCATAAGAAAAGGTCTGGTGGGATATTTAAGCTGGAGAAGTGGGTGCTAGTAACGGCAAGAGATTTAATTAGACAGGCCAGTTTTCATAACTTTAAGGATATGGATCCTTCACAGTATAAAAGTAGGACACAATTAAGGTATAGGCACTGCTATATCATCTATGTTTCCCAAAGCAGCTAGGAGCATGTGGATGGTACAGTGGATCATGTGCTGTCACATTAATGAAGATAAGTTCAAATTCACCCTCAGGTACTTACTAACCCAAGGAAAGTCATTTAACTTCCATTTGTCTCAGTTTTCTCAACTATAAAATGGGGATTACTAATAACACTTATGTTAAGGGAATGTTGTATCAAATGAGATAATATCTGTAAAGCATTTAGTAAAGTGCCTGATAACTTAATGGATACCATATAAAGGTTTATTTCCTTCCCTTCCCAAGGGAGACTTTCCTGAATTGGCGGTGTTTTGTGTCTCCTCCATGGAGCTGAAAGGAAGTAGATAAGGGAGAAAGATAATGTGTGTTTTTCTGAACAAATGGTGCCTTGTGATGGTGCTAAATATTATACTTTTGTGGATTAGTAGGTAAAGGGTCAATGCTCTAGTAAAGGTCAAGTACAATGAGAAGGCCTTTAAGAAGCAGCTTCAGCTTTAATTTGGATTTGCCTATTCCAATACTCCATCTCATCATATAGAATATGTTTTGTCGGTCTAGATCACTGATTAACAAAGTGGGCACCACCGCCCCCTGGTGGGTGGTGCAGCAATCCAGGAAGGTGGTGATGGCCACAGGTGCATTTATCTTTCCTATTAATTGCTATTAAAATTTAAAAAAATTAATTTCCAGGGGGCTAAGTAATATTTTTTCTGGAAAGGAGGCAGTAGGACAAAAAAGTTTGGGAACCACTGGGACTCTGGATGGACAATAGTCATGGTGGACTTTATCCTAAGGATAAACATGTAAATGATCTTATCATTGTATTATATAAATTTTTCCTGGTTTGGCTAAAATTCCACCTTCCTTCTGCTGAATATCATAAATATATATATATGTATATATACATATAGATAGATATAGATATATCATCTGTGTTGTTGCTGTTCAGTCATTCAGTCATGTCTGACTCACAGTGACTCCATTTAGAATTTCTTGACAAAGACACTGGAGAGGTTTGCCATTTCATCCTGCAGCTCAATTTGCAGATGAGGAAACTGAGGCAAAAAGGCATAAGTGACTGAATCCAGATTTGAACTCAGTCTTCCTGCCTCTAGTTCTGGAACTCTATGCTCTGAGTCCCTATCTGCATTAAGTCACCTAGCTTCCTATCATGTTGGTGGAAATTATGAAGACCAGACTTCTTTATTGACTTATCTGACTCTGCTAGTCATCTTAGAACTATGGACAGCACACCTTTAGAATTTCCAATGATTGTCTGAAGTTTATTGAGCAGAGAAGTTAAATGATAATAGCCACTGAGCTTTCTATAATTATGAACTTGCCAAGACAGCAGCTGAGAGCTCCAGGTGTAGTAAGAGACAGGTATGGAGCTTGCAAACAAATAAATCAAAGCATGTAGAAACAACACTACTTCAGCTGAATTCCTCACTGTCCTCACAACCTGGGAGCAGCCCCATCAAGCCTAATAAGAAGCCTCTGTTTCTTGCTGATTACAAAAAGCCTAGCGATTTACCAAATTATCAATAGAGGTACCTTCAAAACAATGATTCTGGGGATGCCAAGTACTACTGAAATTCTAGTTTGTTTTCTTAAGGAATTCTGTCTGGCCTTGTGATGTCTATGATGTGTCAATAAGTTGCAACCAGGAATGGACAAGAACAGATGGCTAAAGTCACAGCACAAGATTCATTATTTGAACATCATAGATGAATCACTTAAAAATATCAACAAAACTCAAGTTAGAATTACCTCATGCATGCTGAAATGATTAAGAACGTTGTGAACACGATTACTGGAAAAAAGACCTCTCCAGATGTACTGGACTCTAATAGGGAAAGAGAAAAAAAATAATTGAGAGGCATTACTTATTATTAAATAATCTCAAAACTATTATAACAAATGATTAATGATTAAATAGGGCAACTAGGTGGCTCAGTGAATAGAAAGGCAGACCTGGAGACAGGAGGTCCTGGATTCATATTTGGTCCTAGATACTTCCTACGTGCATGACCCTGGGCAAATAATTTGACCCCAATTGCCTAATTTTTAATGTTTTTCTGTTTTGCAAATGATACTTAGTATTGATTCTTAGAAGGTAAGGGTTTAAAAATATAAAATAGGGGGCAGCTGGGTGGCTCAGTGGATTGAAAGTCAGGTCCAGAGACGGAAGGTGCTAGTTTCAAATCTGGCCTCAGACACTTGCTGTGTGACCCTGATCAAGTCACTTAAGCCCTATTGCTGAGCCCTTACCACTCTTCTGCCTTGGAACCAATACACAGTGTTGAATCTAAGACAGAAGGTAAGGGTTTAGAAAATAAAATAAATGATTAAATAATCAATATTTAATATTACATTATATTATTAAATGTTATTAAATGATCTTTACTAAATTATTGGCCCATATTGTCCCTTCTCTCAAATGTAAACCTCCTTTTGGAAATTTTATTTGCAACTATCTTATCTGTATCCTAAACACATTCTGTGCTTTGCCCTTTCTGTGTCTTTGTTCACACTCTTTCCTATGCATGGAATGCAATCTCACTTCCCCTTCTCCTACTGAAGTCATACTTAGAATTTTAATCCCAAATTAAATGCTATTTCCTCCCTCAGGCTTACCCTGATACTCTTGGTTAGTAATTATCTTCCCCCTCAAACCTCCTCACATAGCACTTTGTTCTCTACCTCTCTAATGCAATCATTATAAAACAGTATTTCAGAGAAACACAGAATTTTAGATTTGGAAGGGACCTTAGGGTCCATTTTGCCCAGCCCATATTGTGAAAGAATCTCTATTATAGCATAACTGACAAGTAGACAAACAGCCTTTGCTTGAAGACCATTAATTGAGGGGTAGCTCCATTCCCACCTCTGTGTTTGTGCTTTATCCCCTCTAACTAGGTAGCTCAGTGGTCAGAGTCTGGGGCTGGAGTCAGGAAGACCCGAGTTCAAATCCTACATCAGACACTTACTACCTGGCCAAAACACTTAACTTCTGATTGTTTTAATCTGCTGGATAAGGAAATGGCAAATCACTCCAGTATCTTTGCCAAGAAAATGCCATATAAGGTTGCAAAGAATGGTATACAACTAAACAACTGAAAACAACAACTCAAAACCTTCTGCTAAGCAATGAAATATGGGAGGGAAGGAATTGTGTCCTTTCTAAATGCAGTGACTTCCCATATCACCCAGAACAATGATACACATACAGTATTGCTGTTAATGCATGTTGGTGAACTTAAAAGTTTTTCTCCATAGAAAGATCATGGAGAGTGATAGTTGGATTCTTAGGCTAGCTTAGAAAGTCAACATAAGTTGATTGAATTCCACTGGTTCCTTCTTGCTTCTAGGATCAACTATAAATTTCTCTGTTAAGCTTTTTAAATATGTTACATGAGGCAGCTAGGTGGCTCAGTGGACTGAGAGCCATGTCTGGATACAGGATTGGACCTGAGTTCCAAACTGACCCCAGTCACTTCCTAGTTCTGTAACCTTGGGAAGGTCATTTAGTACCAATTGCCTAGCCTTTAAGGCTCTTTTTCCTTGGAACCAATACTTGATATTAATTCAAAGACAGAAGATAAGAGTTAAAAAAAACCCTTCATAGCCTATGTTCAAGCTATCTTTCCAAGTTTCTGATATATTATTCCTCTTTATGCACTATATGGTCCAAACAGATTGATCTTTTAATTATTCATGACATTTGAAATTCTATCTCCAACCTCCAGGTCTTTTCTCAGAATGTCCCCAAACCTAGTAGAGACTTCCTCTTAAACCTCAATCTCTTAGAATCATCATAATTCAAGTGCCAATAGCCCCTTTTTACTAAATAAAGCTTTTCCTGATACTCCTGGCTTCAGAGTCTTCCTTCCTAAAGATTACGTTGTATTAATTTTGTTTAAACTCATATGCATGCATGTTTCCCCCCAATAGCTCCTTAAGGGGAGGCATTAGAACATCTGTCTGTCTATTCCTCAATCCCAGACCATAGCAGATACTTAATAAATTTTATTGATTTGATTGATTCAGAGGGAAAATTTGGATGATGACAGGACTTTCTAGAATTCTAGAAACAACACCATGTAGACAGTCGCCTAGGCAACCTATATATAAGACCAGATCTTAGAATAAACCTGTTTTCTACTATCTGGTTACAAGTTGTTTTTATTTCCAAATGTATAAATTATGGAAGATAGAATAGTGCACCAGAAAAAGCATTGACTTAGGAGTCAAGAGATTTGAGCTCAATTCCCTGCTCTGCCAACAAAACTCATCACGTGACCGTCGGCAAAGTAATTACCTTCTCTGAACCTTACTTTCTTTCTCTGTAAAAATGAAGGGGTTGAAGAAAAGGTCATGTTATTTAAAAAAATCAGAGAGAGGAATAGAAGGAGGTACCTTTTAGATCTGTGGTTGAAGGAAAAAATAATCACTAAATAAGAAATAGAGATAATGACAAAAAAGATAATTTTGATATAAAATTTAAAAACTTTTTTCAAAAGAAAATTTCCAAAAAGCAATTGCCATGAATAGATAAGAAAGATAGTTTTCAAAAGAAAAATGACAAAATACAGATAGCAATCTCAAAAATAGTGTACCAAATCATTAATTCAAAAAGAAGTATAAATAATAACAATCCTGAGGTTTAACTTCATGATCATCAAATTGGTTAAAAATATAAAAACAGAAATAATCAATGTAAGGAGGGGTTGTTGTAAGACACATACAAGTGCTATGATGTTAAGTGGTCTGAACACTTTGGAATGACATAAGACTTCATTAAACTGATCATAATCTTTGATCTAATGGCCCCAGCAGCACTTTTTGTGGTAGGAAAGACTTTTAGGCAAAATATTTTTCCTAATTTATGGTAGGAAAGCCTAGGGAAGAAAATAGATTATAATACAACAATACACAATAACTACAATAAGTACAAATAAAAACAACACTATGTAATACCTAAATAATTAATTATAATGATCAGTCTTGGCCAGAGAGGAAAAAACTAATGAAACACACTTACCTTCTTTGGGTTAGAGAGTTTGTGAAGAGGAGAGGGCCCCAAGTATAGAACATTACATTTGTCAGTTATGTATATCTGTTTTTTTTTATTTTGTTTTGTTGTTACAATGAACGCCTTAAAGTTGTATTATATGGGAGGGTATGCACTAGAAAGTAGCATGGTACAGGGGGAAATAAAAACAAAACTTGTGTGACCTTGGGCAAACTAATTTCCCTCTCTGGTCTTTAATTTCCTTTCATGTAAAATGTAGGGGTGAGGTGGTTGGATAGCCTTTTAAGTCCCTTTCAGTTTTAAATCAGAAATTAAGACAGTAAAGGGGAAAAGGACAATTATATGTAAATACATATAAATATATACATATATACATTTCTGCATTCATGTAAACATGCTTACATCTTCATTTAGGTGTGTTTGACTAAAAGGTTAGTCTAAACGATATCTCATGTCCCTTTCCAGCTTCAATACCAGGAAGGAAAGAAGGTAGGGAAAGCATCTGTAATTGCATTGATTTAGAGAACTCAACTAAAGAAATTCCTCCTACCAGTGCATTTTTTAGTCATAGAAAATTGTCTAGAGCAATGAAAAGAAAATTGACTTACTCAAGGTATGTATATATGTATCAGAGTATGGATATGCACCAACCAGTATGTATCAGAGAAAGGATTTGAACCCAAGTCTTCCTGGTCCTGAGGCCAGGGCTCTAACATTCCTTCTCTAACAATGCATAAGTACATATCAAGGATATTTGGAGGAAGAATTCCTAATCTGTAAAAGCTATTAACTAACACTTGTGTTAACACTTACTATATGCCAGATAGTGTGCTAAGCTCTTTACAATTATTATCTCATTTGATCCTCACAACAACTTTTATTATCCCCATTTGGAGATGAGGAAACTGAGGTTAACAAAGGTTAAGTGACTTGCCCAAGGATTGTACAACTAGTAAATGTCTGAGGGAGGATTTGAACTCAGGTCTTCCAGACTCCAGGTCCAGAACTCTAACCATTGTTCCCTTAATGAGGTAGACTAATACAATCTATAATATGACATTTTGGAGAAATGAAACCCTTTGACTCACGTGAATGATGTAAAATTTCCTTTTGGAAATGATCTGGAATAATCCGCTGGGACTGAGAAGGCACGACACAGAGATTCTCTCTAGAACGCTGAAGAACTACATTGATGGATGATGAGACTTCAGCAGATGCTGGAGTTTGTTTCTCTGACAGCCATGGTTGGGATGCAGGAGAAAATTCAGAATGACCTATTGGAGAAACAGAAAATCTGTAATTGTGTGTGTGTGTTTATGCACATTTTGGAGCACACATATGCAATTAAATATCATATAGTATTTTAAGGAATGAACTATAGCAAAATCAAGCCAACAAGATAGAGGGCTGGTATTCACTGCTGTGGTAGTAAACATAACCACTCAGAAAGGGTTTCAAGAGCTCATATCCAGTCCTTGGAAGAAAGGATCTTTGTTAACCACACTAATAATTTCTACCTCCAACATCTTTTTCCAGGTGAGGTTACAATGGACACCAATGAAAGTCTTAAAGGGGGAAAAAGATAGAACTAAAGGGCAACCTAAGAAGTATATGCAGGGAAAGGGACAGCTTAAAACCTTTCACTTGGTGATGTGGTAGAGAGTTGATGGAAGGACCATATGTATACAAAGTCCAGGACTTACAACATTAGGTCGCGGAATTGCTCATAGAACTGTTTCCTCCCTTTGCCCCACTCTAAGTCACTGTCCAACAAGACACCATATTTATTCACCTATAAACACACTCAAGTATTCTTGAGCCTTGAAAGCTTAAATAACCCTTATAAGACAACCAATTATGTGATTCCCTCCTCCCATATTCATGGCTACATTTCCTGAAAATGTTTTCTGTGCCCACTGCAACTGTTGTCCCACTACTCATTATTGCCTCTGCTCCAGGAAATTGGACTTCCATTCCCATTATACTACTAAAATGGCTCTCTGAAAAGTGTCTGGTGATTTCCTAATGACCAAACTAAGGATTCTTTTTTTAGTTCTCATCAGAAAGTGTTGCCATTATTAGCCATTCCATCCTATTGAATCTTCTTTCTTCCTATGGATTAAAAAATACATTTCTTTGATTTTCCTCATACCATTCTAATTGTTCCTTCTCCATCTCCCTTTCTCTCTCTTTATTCTGCCCCATGGTGCTATTTCAAAGAGCTCTTTTTGTTATTGAGATCTCATAGGACCATGAGTATCAGAACTAGAAAGGAACTTAGAGGACAACGAGTCTAACCTCTTCATTTTATGAAGATAGAAACAGATCCAGGAGGGAAAATCATTTGCCAAAGGTCATGGAGCTGGGTTTCAAACCCAGTTTCTCTGACTTTTAGTTTAGTGTTCCTTCACTTATACATTGTTATTGGTACCAGTTTTATGAAAAGCAAAGTTCCCAACTATGAGAGGTCTTCATTTGGTATGCTAGAAAAAGTCATCTTAATTTTAAAGTAGAACAAAATGTATTTTCTAAGAACCATAGTGATATTATTGTAACTAGCTAAATGATTTTTATATTGGTATGTTCTAAGACATTTCCTAGAATCTCAGAGTTGGAAGGGATCTCAGAGATCATCTCATCCAAGCCATCCATTCACAAACCAAGAATCTTATCTACAACATCATAGATAAGGGACTACCCACCCTCTGACTGAAGACCTTTAAAAACAGAATTCACTTTTTGGATGGCTACTTTCCAGATATGTAATTATGAGGATTTCTTTCAGGTTTTGAGGTTTTCAGGTTATGAGGATTTACTTTCATTAAGTAGCTACTAAGGCCCCTTTCAAATCTCAAATATACAATTCTGTGATCCTTTTGAAGCAGCTCCTTCCATTAATATGAGTTATGGATGCTGGGAAATGTGTCTTTATATTTCATCAAAACTTTCCCTTATAATTTTCATCCACAGACCTCCACTGTAGGAAAAACTCTAATCAGGCAGTGAAGAGGCATAGTGGATAGAGCCCAGGGGATGATTCAAGAAAACCTGAATTCAAATCTAGCCTTAGATGGGAACTAGCTGTGTGATCTGGGGCAAGTAATTTAAATTCTGACTACTTCTTTTTCCTCAACTGTAAAATAAGGGTAATAATAGCACCTATCTCCCAGGGT
Organism: Gracilinanus agilis; assembly: GCF_016433145.1. NCBI lineage: Eukaryota > Metazoa > Chordata > Mammalia > Didelphimorphia > Didelphidae > Gracilinanus > Gracilinanus agilis. Next base: position 683,684,909 of record NC_058130.1, read on the forward strand.
TGTGAGAATCAAAATGTGATATTTGTAAAGCATTTAGCACAGGGTTAGGCACATGGTAAGAGCTATATTAAAGCTTCTCCTTCCTTTACCCTTTTAAAATATTTCCACCCATTGAGCTGAAACTACTTGACTAGTGTGTATCTCACACTTGTTCTTTTTACTTGTTCTGTTCTTATTAAAAGAAAAGATTCATCATTATTTACATTTATTTCACGACAATCAACACAATAATAAGAGGGCCAATTTTTGCTATTCCACTAGTAGAAAATCATCCTTTGGTGACTTAATTGTCAATAGCTGATAACAAGAAAGAGGATGACTCCTTTTGTAGGCATAAAGGTGCCAGCTGTGTCCATGAGCTGCTGTATTCCTGCCCAGACTAGATATACAATCAGGGAGAAGAAGGTGGCTGCCTACTCATGCCCTGATGCCCTAGCTCTACTCCCCTCTGCAGATGCCATATGCCACCTTATAAAGCAGCTTTAAGAGGCCTTTCTGATTGTTGCCAAGAAGACAGCAGGCATCAGGGAACTATCAATTCCCCACTTCTGTGCATTACATTTCAAATAATTCTTCTTAAGATCACATTAAGGATTTTTTGGCAGCTCCCTCACAATTGTGACTCATTGACTTGCCTCTGACTAAAGTCATTAGGCCTTTTCCATATGGGCTGCTATCCACCCACATTTTCCCTCTTTTGACCTGGTGCAATTAGTTTACCTGGTAAAAGGCAAAGAAATAAACATTTGAAGTCAAATTATGTGGGCCCAAGTCCCAGCTCTTCCCCCTATTATTTGCCTGTGTGACCTCACTTCTCTGGGACAATTCACTCAATTGTAAAATGAGGGTGTTGGACTAAATCTCCAAGTCCTTCCAGGGCAATACTCACGACCTGGTGACTTGCAGAAATTCACTGTTAAACTTTATGTGTCTGTCCACCAAATTCCATCTTGTCAAATTGGGTTCTTTATAACAACCTGCTAAAGTCTTTTCAGAATTTGATTCTGACATTTTAGCTTCCTCTTCAAACTTTATGCCCTGGTCCAATCTGATAAGCATGCCATATATATTTCTTTTTTTAACATTTAATAATATTTATTTTTTAGAAAAGTTAACATGGTTACATGATTCATGCTCTTACTTTCCCCTTCACCCCCGACCTCCCCCCCCCATAGCTGATGAGCATTTCCACTGGTGCCATATATATTTCATTCGAATAATTGATAAAAATTCTGAACAACATAGTACTGAGAATTGAATTCCATCAAAATCTACAAGAGACCTTCCTCAAGGCTGGCATCACCTCAATGATCACCACTCTTTTGATCCAACTGTTCAACCAATCCTGAATCTACCTAATTGCATTTATCATCCAGTCCACATTGGTCCACTTTGTCCATGAATATATACTGAGTCTTTGTCAAAGTTTTGGTCAAAATCCAGTTGTATTATGGCCCTAATATCCTTAGATTGAATAGTCTCATGATCCTACCAAAAAGGAAGTGAAGTTGGTTGACCTATAGTAATTTATTCTTGGTTATTAGCTTTTGCCTATTATTACTTTGTAAATGTTCATAAACCATTTTTCTAATAAGTTATTTTAGAAAGCTGCCTACAAGCTCACTAAGAGGTTTCTTTATTTATCTCTTTTCACTATTTTTTTAAACCCTTACCTTCCATCTTGGAGTCAATACTGTGTATTGGCTCCAAGGCAGAAGAGTGGTAAGGGCTAGGCAATGAGGGTTTAAGTGACTTGCCCAGGGTCACATGGCTAGGAAGTGTCTGAGGCCACATTTGAACCTGGGACCTCCTGTCTCTAGCCGTGGCTCTGAATCCACTGAGCTACGCAGCTGCCCGCTCTTTTTACTTTTTTAAAAATAAAGGCATTGATTTTTATCTATTTCTTTAACATTCTAAAAGTTCAACAGCAAGATTGAATAGTGGCTCAGCCATTACCTTTCTAAGTTGTTTCCATACCCTGGAATGGAATTCTCTGAACCAAGTAACTTGAACTCATAAAATTTAGAGTTACATGTTTTCTTACCCACTTCTCACTTATCTGATGTTTTAGCTTCTTGTTAACTGTTTTTGTTCTCTCTTTTTCATTCTGAAAATCATTATCCTTGATAGAGAATGCAAAAACAAAGTAGGAATTGAATCATTCTCTGCCTTCTCTTTCATTCATTCTTATTATTCCATGGCAAAGCAGTCAAAAGGCTCATCATTTCCTTTTTATTTCTTGCATCTAACATTGCTTTCTTTTTTTAAAGTTTTTTTTTTGTTTTCCTTACCATTTCTCACAAGCCCTACCTCACTCTGGCCTTTAGCCTTCCTAGCACTACTCTTACAGCATTATGTCATTCTTCAGTATTTCATTTTCCAAAAAAATCAGCTGCCTCAAGAGGTTATGATTCCTCCTCCTTGGACAACTTCAAATAGAGGCTAGATGGCCACTTGTCAGGTATGTTATAGCAGGGCTTTCTGTTTGTGTGTTTGGCTGAACAAGACAGCCACTAGGGTCTCTTCCAACCCTTAAACTCCATGTTGTTGTGATATTTGATTTTGTGAAATTGTAGAAGAAAATCTTTGAACCTCTTAAAACCCATAGGAGGTACTTCAGGAAAATAAAGGACAGTTTCTTTTTCCAAGTTATATTTGCATATCAATCTGAAGAAATGAAAGGAGCTCAAGGTCCAATAAGAAAAATATAAAAAGAAAACACAATAATCTGAATGAAGTATCATAATTTGAAAGAGTCAGTGGAAACAGTATTCAAGATTATGGGGATATAGATTTAGAGTTGGAATACACCTGAAAGATCCTCTAGACCAGTGATGGGCAAATTTTTTAAAGAGGGGGCCCAAAGGAAAGGAAATGCTCATCTGTCAGTCTGTTTCTTTTTTTTTTAAACACTTACCTTCCATCTTGGAGTCAATACTGTGTATTGGTTCCTAGGTGGAAGAGTGGTAAGGGTAGGCAATGGGGGTCAAGTGACTTGTCCAGGGTCACATAGCTGAGAAGTTTCTGAGGCCAGATTTGAACCTAGGACCTCCCATCTCTAGGCCTGGCTCTCAATCTATTGAGCTACCCAGCTGCCCCTGTCAGTCTGTTTCTAAGGCAACTCTTTCGAGGTTTCATTGTATTATATCCTACTCATTGTATTCGTCAGATTAAGAATAATGTCACAGGACTGGATAGAACATTTCAAGGGGATGCATCTGGCCCGTGGGTCATAGTTTGCCCATCACTGATCTAGACCAATTTTTTCAGTCTATAGATATGGAACCTAAAGTCTAGATCAGTGATTCCAAAAGTGGGTGCCACCGCCCCCTGGTGGGTGCTGCAGCAATCCAGGGGTGTGGTAATGGCACCAGGGGCATTTATCTTTCCTATTAATTGCTATTAAAATTAAAAAAAAATTTCCAGGGACTCTAAGTAATATTTTCTCTGGAAAGGGGGCGGTAGGCCAAAAAAGTTTGGGAACCACTGATTTAGAGGAATTAAGGGACTTGCTGAAACTCACACAGATAACTAGTGACAGAGCCAGAACCCAAACCCATATATTCTAACTCTAAATTCAACACCTTTTCTATGTTAGCACATTGACTTCAGCCCATTCTGTAAGCACAGACCCTTATCACCAATATTCATTCAAAATTTGAGAAAGGTTACATGCCCTTGATTCCATCTTCTGTATTTTATTGTTCTTCATTTGTTTCAATCGTGTCTGATTCTTCATGATCCCATTTTAGGTTTTCTTGGCAAAGATACTAGAGTCTGTCCCATTTCCTTCTCTGGATAGGTTAAGTGATTTGCCCATGGTCACATAACCAGTAAATATCAGAGACCAGACTTGAACTTGGGAAGATGAGTCTTGTATGCAACTTTATGAAATTTGAGCTTTTTTAGAGCAATCTCTTGTTCTCCAAATTACTCTCTTTAAACAGACTCCTCCTCTTCCTCATTCAATTAAGCTTGACTTTAATTAATTCCATTTTACAAACATTCACTTTGCAGATGAGGAAATAGAAGTTCAGAGGAGTGAGATGATCTGCCCAATTCCATCAAGCCAGTAAGTGGAAGAACTGAAATTTGAACCCAAGTCTTCTGACTACAAGTTCTTTCTACTATATTAGGTTGCTTAATTAATTTGCCTGATGCTTTTTCCTCTGTGTAGTAAAGGTACAATAGAAGACAGATGTGGTACCTAATGTTTTCTCTCTCTGATTTGATGACCTAGGCATTTTAACCCATTTTAAGGTGGGAAAATTGAGGCACTAATATTGAAATGATGTGAGATGCCTATGGTTACCCCTTCATTTTAGTGTTAGTCATAAACAAAAGCCAGATTTCATATTCAGTAGTCTGTGATCAACTTCCTTCATGAGCTTCATGAGCTTATGACTCTGACTGATTCTGTTTCTCTCTGTGTGTCTCTCTCCCAGACCCTTCCCTTTTTCTCTTCTTTCCCTCCTCTCCAACTCTGACTCTTCCTCTCCATCTCTATTTTTCCTTCCCTCTCTCTCTTTCCCTTTATTACTTTTCCTCACTACCCTATCCCCTTCCCCCCTTTTTCCTCTTCCCTCCCTGTTTTCTCTGTCTCTCTGCCTCTGCCTATGTCTGTCTCTCTCTGTCTGTCTTTGTCTCTCCTTCCCGAATCTCTGTATTAAAGAAGATGAGGGAATGCCAAAACAAAATGAATTGAAAGTAAGAGAGTAAAGTGATTTTTCAATGCAACTGGGAAAGGGGTGAACTGAGGATATTAGTGAAAAAAGTCACCAGCCCTCAGAGAAGAAAAATTGAAGCAGGAAAATTATTGTCAGGAAAATAATTTTTGATTGCATCTGCAGTATAGGAAAAGATAAACAAATACATTTTAAGCTGGTTTCTTCTTTTGAGACCTTGAGCTAATTTATATATAGAATACTGGTGGAAACTGTGATCCTTCACAGAGCTGGAAAACAAGGTTAAGAAAGATTTGATTAAAATTGTTATTTCTAATAAGAGACTCTGATGTGCATCTTACACCCCTGTTAACTAATGACTGATTTCTGTGAGTTGTGGTTGAATATATTCTACTTAAGAGGCATCTAAAGTCATAAGAAGTAAAATAAAGCACCTTTTGTATGTCCTTCCTTCATCACCAGAGATAAATTGCTCTCAAATTGTTTAGACATACTAAATGGGGGCAAAAGAAAAGAAAGCTTAGGAAAAAACATGAACACTATCTTTAGATGTCTACAGGATTGTCATTTAGAAAAAAAAGTGGGATTGCTGTATAGAGCCCTGGTTAGTCAGACTAAAATTAGTAAATATTTTACAAATAGGTAGATTTTGGTTCAAGATATACAAGAACTTTCTAACGAAAAGCCTGAAATGGGGGGAGGGGGTTGGTGAGTTCTCTGTCACTAGAGATATTTTAGCAAAGATCGGATGACTAACTATAAGGGACATTATGTTATTCTCTATAGAGAATTTTCCTTGGAGTAGAAAGTTAGAACAAATAACTTCTAAGATGATTCCAACACAGCTAGTGGTGGCAGAACCAGGACAAGAATCCAGTCCCAGGACTCTATCGATTCTATAAGGCAGAGAGGTAGAGCAGTGTATAATAATGATGATAACATAACTGATGTGTGTGGGTCATGAAAGATGATCCAACAATAAAATACTAATAAGAGATATGATGGGTAAGAGGAGAACCTAGGAGGAGCAGAATCAAAAAGGCTATAGGAGGGTTTCCGGGTTAAGATGGCAGCAGAGTAAGAAGCAGCTCTTAACCTCTCCTGACCGAAACACACAAAACTCCTCAAGGGGACATAAAAACAAGTCCAGACGAACGGAGGAACCCCCACAACAGGGCACAGCGTGTAAGGTATGTGGAATCGAGGCATTTCCATGCTATAAAGGGGTGAAACAGCCCTCACTAAATCGCGGGCTGAGCAACCACCCCACCCCCACCCCCTCCACACTCATCTATAGCTCAGAAGCCAGCTAAAAAGAAATAGAGCAAGTTTGGGGCACCCATCGAGTCATCGGCAGCTCCAGGACCTGTTCCTGAGAGCAGCAAGACTTAGGACCCCATTAAGCCAAAAAACGCAGGCGAAATCTGAGCGTGGGAGCAGGATGCTGGGCGCAGAGTGCAGGCTGAGAGCTCAGGCATGGCAGAGGCGTGGGTGGAGGCAGACACAGCCAGGAACTAAAGCCTAAGTGGGGAACCAGTGTGGACGGGTATACGACTGTGGAAGCAGCGCCCTGAGACTTGTAAAGAAACCTCCAGCAGAGGATCAAGCAAGGGGGCCCACCAGGGGGCTTGACCTTGGAAAAAACCAGAACTCAGACCTCAGGAGCCAATAGATCGTGGACAGACACTGAGCGTGAGGATAAATCTGAGAAGCTGCTGGACTAACGATGGCTACTCAGTCTCAGGAAGTTCAGAAGAGAAAGAATAATAACAAGAAAAAGAAGTCTTTAACACTCGACAGCTTTTACACAGAGAAAATCCAGACAACCAAGCAAACAGAGGAGGAGAACAAACAAGCATCCGGACCCTCCTCAAATAAGGAAAACTCCTCACAAGCTATGGAAGAGTTCAAAACTGAGATTTTGAGGAAAATGAAAGAGATCTGGCAAGAAAATAACAGTTTAAAAGGTAGAATCTTGCAATTGGAAAGTGAGGCTCAGAAATCAAATGAACTGATAAGCAAACTGAACACCAGAAATGACCAGATTGAAAAGGAAAACCAAAAGATTATAGCCGAAAACCAGTCCCTAAAGGCTAGAATCAAGCTCATAAAACGGAAGCAAATAGCAGAGTGGATTAGAAACCAAAATCCCACCATATGTTGTCTACAAGAAACACATATGAGGCGGGTGGACATACACAAGTTTAAGGTTCAGGGTTTGAGCAAAATCTTTTGGGCGTCAAATGAGAAAAAGAAGGCAGGAGTGGCTATTATGATTTCTGACAAAGCCAAAGTAAAAATAGATA
>NC_058130.1:683696361-683755847 GCF_016433145.1 Gracilinanus agilis
AAAAAAAAAAAAAAAAAAAAAAAAAAAAAAAAAAAAAAGACAGACCATACTCCGAAGGAACTTACCATCTAACTAAGAAACATCAAGTGAACAATTCTGTGCAAACAAGATATATTAGGCTTAATTGGATATAATCAATAAGGAGGATAAAGAAAGGATACATATGGAAAACTATTTTTCTTGGGGCCTGAAGGAAGACAGGAGTCAGGGAAATGAGGATTATGAAGGAGAGAATTCCAGTCATGGGGGACAGCCTTTGAAAATACAGAGAGATGGGAGAGATCATATTATGTAACTTCCATTTTTTTTCATTTTGTCTATTTTTTTGCTATTTTATTTTCCTAATTAAATGTAACAATCATTTCAACATACCTTTTCCAATTATATTATAATTTATAATTGTAATTATAAGATCTGAATTGTCCCCCTCCCATAGATGGTAAGCAATTTGATTTGAGTTATACATGTATTATATTGTATTATACAGTATTGGTCATTGTAGTGAGAGAATACTCATATAAAACCAAAACCCGTAAATTAAAAGATAAATAAACTAATACAGAAAATAGTTTGCTTTGATCTGTATTCTGACTCCTACAGTTCTTTCTCTGGAGGTGGATGGCATTCTTTGTCATAAATCCTTCAGACTTGTCCTGGATTATTGTATTGCTAAGAGTAGCTAGTAACTTTTATTTATTAAACACATAAGAACTTTAGAAATCATTCATGGAAAAAAGTTTTATACTTCATGTAAAGGATTAGAGCTTTATAGGTGAGAGGGCACTAAAGTACCAATATTAGAACTGAGTTAGTGTCCCAGTCCTATTACTTACTACTTGAATTAATTTGGACAAGTCACTTCAAGCTTTTGAAGGATTGTCTTATAGAAGAGAAAATATATTTATTCTGCTTGGTCAGAGGTCAGAACTAGGAACAATAGTGAAAACTATAAAGAAGCAAATTTTGGTCGAATGGTAAGGGAAAACTTCTATCCAAAAGTAGAGTGGGCTTCCTCTAGAATCACTTGGGTTTCCTCCTCCTTGGAATTTTTTCAAAGAAAGACCAATGGTCAAAAGAAAGGCAAAATGGTCAGGAATATTGTACAATGGATTTCAGTCTGGTACAGATTGGATGAGATTGCCTCTCAGGTCCCTTATAATTCTGTGACATCAAATTCCCCAACCATTAGATTTTCCATAAAGAAAATGAAACTAATAATATAAAGCCTATTGAACTGTCAGAGTCACTGTCTTTGAATAAAGATAAGATGAATTCTTTTTAGGGTTGTCATAAGAAGATATCTGTCCACTGGGCAGAGGGTTAAACTAGATGACCTCTTGATCCCTTCTAATTCATAGATGTCTAGGAATCAAATAAAAAATAGTTGTGAAGGTACTTTACAAATGTGATGCATTACTGCAACTAATTTTCTGTCTATCAGCAACACAGATAATAAAGCAAATTCCACCACCTATGATCTGAATTTGAAGATCTTGCTTCATGGGCATAAGGATGACTTGTGCTGATGCATTTAAGATACTTATTAGGATCCTTACTGAGACCAACAGCAATCATTGGTAAGACAGCTGAGAGGCTTTTAGTCTCTAGGGTGACAGTTCTTTAATGGACTCACAATCTGATGTGTCCACTTCCTCTAGTGGTTTCTATGGCAACCAATTCATGTCTTTTTATCCTGTGTGATTCTTGGCCACATTCTACTTTGCCTTACATTCTACATTTTGCAAACTGGATTTTACTAATCCTTCTTTAAGAATCCACCAAATGGACTGGAAGCTTTCCTTTAGATTTCCTGATCTTTTAAAATTCCACAGATACAAGTCTATTTTTTGGACAATTTCTTATTCCTTGTTTTTATTACTAGACTGGCTTACCTCCTTTTACCTCCTTTTTCAGTCATTCTTTTCCTAGATAATATCCATTGTGTTATGCTTTGAATACAATTCCCTCCCCCCATCTTACCACCTCTTGTTCTGAGAATTACAATCAAATAATGTTACCACTGAAGACATATTGATGGATTACCCTATTGTTTGACACCTTTGGGTCTTCCCAAGCCTTAACTCCCTTCCTCAGACACTGCAACTCTCTATCTGTTGTCTCCCCTTTTAGAATAGATGCTCACTGAGAGTAGGAACTGTCTTACTTTTATATTTTTATTTCTAGTCCCTAGCGCAGTGCTTGGCATGTAATAATAAATGCTTTTATTCATTCATTTATATATTTATTCATAATATGCTACTGTGACCTACTTACAACCCATCCCACCAGAACCACCATGTGTCTCATTATTTTTCTTGGGGTCACCCACAATTTTGTTTTTTCAGAGATTCTAGTGTTCCATGATTTGAAGCCACATTGCATCACTGGAAAATTACTACTGCTAAAAGCTGGATTTTTGTGACAGAGAACAGCTTGGGGTTCTAAAAAACATTTTCCAAAAAACAATCCTGCCTAATTTTTTTCCTCCTACTCAATTCTAAGCTCAACTCATTGTACATATTCAGTTTCTGTCCAGAGAGAGGCATTTGTAAACTAATTCAATGTTCTCTACCTCCATTTGCTTTGTATTATTTGCGCATGTACTAGGTGCCCTTGACCCTACAGCTCCCTTTTAGAGAATGTTCAGGTCATTCCTGGAGACAATGTGGAAGCTTGGAGGCCAGTCAAGCCAGCTTCTGGCCATATTATTTATTACTGGATTGAATCTCTCAGTTGTCTGCTGAGCTGGAAAATGGTGACTAACACCTTGGATTGCTCAATTCTGTTGTCAGTGACTCCTTCTCCAGGGACATTTATTTACATTTTAAAGTCAGAAGGAAGCCAGGGCAAGTCATTCTTTTAGTATAACAGGGAGTTCCAGTTCAGTAGCCAATCAGATGACCCCAAAATGAGCTTTATATTTTATCTCCTCCACTATTCTTCTAGATTGAATGTGTTCAGTCATTTTTCAGTTGATTCATTCATACGTGAGGTTTCTCAGATACTCCTTTTGATGAATACCACTGTAGCTCACTGCATAATCCAAGCACTTCTCAGTGAAATCCATGACTACTTAGAATAAATTGACAGCCCACATTGGAAAAATTGAGGATATTAAGAATGCTTCTGCTAGATAAAATTCAGTTCAATTTAACAAATATTTATAATTGTCCACTTTATGCTGGACTTTCTGCTAAGTGTTGGGAATATAAAAATGATTGCATTCTGACAGTGGAGACAATATATTTGGTAGGGGTAGTGACCAGGGAAGGACTTTTTTTATTCTGAGGAGGTCCAGGGGATGTGAATTGATCCATTGAGCAGTTAACTGGCATACCCTTTCCAGAAATAATGGAATTATTAACTTAATTATTGGGCCTAGATGAAGAGGTCAAAATGTGGAGAATGGAGAATTGGCAGAGAAAAAAGGGAAGGATACATGTAGGTGGCTTGGGTTGATGATGGATAGATAGATAGATGGATGATGGAGCAGGGCAGGATAAAATGAACTATAGTCTGGTCTGGGACAGACTCTTTACTTAAATAAATTTGTGCTCACTCAATTACCAATCAAAAAAGCTTTTCCCCAGGGTAGTAAAAAGATGGGGCAATGAAATGGTAAAGTAGATAGAGTACCTGGCCTAGAGTCCAGAAGATTCATCTTCCAGAGTTCAAATCTGGCCTCAGATGCTTACTAGCTGTGTGACCCTGGACAAGTCACTTAACCATGTTTGCCTCAGTTTCCCCATCTCTCAGATGATCTAGAGAAGGAAATAGGAAACCACTCCATTATCTTTGCTCATAAAACCCCACATGAGGTCATAGACAACAATATTTGACCCTAATCTCTCTGCTGAACTTTAGTCACATATTTTTAGCCAGGTAGCTCTCCCTGGTTGCTCCACAGATGTTTCATACTTAAGATATCTAGAACTCACTTCCCCTCCTCCATCAAAAAAATCTACTTATCCTCTAAATTTCCCTATTTCTCTTAAGGGTATCACCATACTACTTCATAATATCAGAACTAAGCCTGTCTTTCCTTTCCTCCCATCCCTCCATATCCAATTAATAATCAAGTCTTATTAATTCTGTCTTCACAACATGTTTTGCATATGTCCCTTTCTTTACCAGATAATTCTTTATCAGATAAACCCTCTTTAGTTCAGTTTCTTTTTGCTTCTCAGGCCACTGCAAGAGTTCCAGAAGTTGACTCTATTTCTTGAATCTCTCTACTCTCCAATATCCTCTTTACAGCTGCCAAAGCAATCTTCTTCATGCCACTGGTAAGAGCACATCATTCCCTTCCTCTACAACCTTCAGTGACTTAATTACCTAGAGGACAAAATTAAAACTACCCAGCCTGGCATTTAACTCCCTTCCCTTTCCACAATCTGATTCCAACTTAACTTTCCAGTTACATTTCATATTACTGCCCATGAGGTATTCTCTATTCCAGCCTAAATTTGACAAGCAACTGACTAGTGCAGCTCCTATTTCCACACATTCCCAGAAGTCATTCTCCATACCTTAACTTCATTTCTCTCTCATCTTTGATCTTGGGATCCTCATAGCCCCTTGATATTAAGCCAAGGAGCCACTTATCCCATGAGTCTTCCATACTTGATTTTCCCAGTTACAAATGGTATCTATTTTTCCAAATTTGTGTTGTATTTCCCTTTGTAAGCTTTCTGAAGGCAGAGAATGTTTCCTCCTCAGTTCCAGAGAAGCAAAGAATTGGCCTTGGAGTCACTCTGCAGCAGCATTGTGTATGCAACCCTTTTCTCTCTATCTTGGATGAAGTGGGAGTGGGGTAGGACCCCCTGGGTTCCATGACTCTGCAGTAGCTTCTCATGGATCTGGCCTGCAGGTTCGCCATCAGAGTTGCCTGACCATTAATGATGGGTAACAGAAGAGGAGGTCATGAATGAGAAAAGCACAGTCCCCAGATGCTCCCTGCTCTCCTGGTTCCCCTGTGCCCTTATCTTTCTTCCCTTTCCCCTGCTTTTGCTTTCAGGACCAGTGTTTATCTGTTCTCTTTTCTGAGTTCTCTATTTTTTCCAGCAAGGGGAAAGGCAAATGGACGTGTTCTCTCTCCTACCCAAAAGCACCAACCAAACCACAGAAAAATAACTCCCTCCCTCAAATAATTAATGATTTGTCTGTCTCTTCTTAGACTGTAAGCCCCTTGAGGGCAGAGTGTGACTGTGTGTTCTATGCAATTGTATTTTGCCTCAATAAATGTGAAGTAATTATTAAAAAAATAAAACAAAATAAAAAATGGATTCAAGTCTACTTCCTACATGTATTGACTGTGTGATCTTGGGCTTATCACTTAAGGTCTCAATTAACTCCTAAATTAACCACTGATTCTCTAATCTATGAGTTTTAGAAAAGTTATTGGACTGAATTGGTAGAAGTAATTTCCTCAACAGAAAGTGCCTCCATAAATGAAATAACAAGTGTAGATGAAAAAAAAAGGAAAGAAAGAAAGAAAGAAGGAAGGAAGGAAGGAAGGAAGGAAGGAAGGAAGGAAGGAAGGAAGGAAGGAAGGAAGGAAGGAAGGAAAAAGAAATTTAAATCCCCAGCAGCTGGTTGGGTCTCACAACCCAGTAGGCACTTAATGGATGTTGATTTTGACTATAAATGGACTCTAAAACAACCTTAATTTCTTTTTTATGGATCTTTCCCCCATAAAAATGTTGTATTAAATCTCCAAGGTTCTTTCCAGTTCTAAAATTCTATGATTCTGTAATTAAACTAAAGCTTTTCCTGGATCTCTTTATATTTTTAAATTTTGATACTTTCTGCAGGTAATAGGCTTTGTATTTTTACTTTTCAGGATATAAAGTAATATTTCTCATTTGTTCTAAGGCTACCTCTTTCAGGTTTCAACTGAATTCCTACATTTAATGAACCAAGACCTGTGAGACGTAATACTATTTACAAAGATAAAATAAATGGCCATTGCTCATCCTTCTCCCATAACCAATTCATGGTGTTTAAAACTTAAACAAATCTTAGCAATCATCTGTGTTAGGGGTAGATTTGAGTCAAGCCTAATACTTTGCATGATACACAGATTTTCTCTTCAATATCTGTCACCTCTATTGACAAAAAACTTATTTAGTGTATATCATCCAGTAATTTTTTACATGTATTTAGTCCAACACCTGCTACATAGGTGCTTGGCAATGTTTATTAACTGACTGATGAGCCTGAAGACATTTACTAAAGACAATTACTGTTATTCCTAGCCCTGTCCTAGTTACTTTCTACCCTAATTATTTACTCTTTTTTAAAAAAAATCTCAACCTCTATCAATTTCCTTTGAATTTTGACCCCCAAATATCCTAGCCTAGGGAAAGCTTTGGAAAACATGGTCGAAGATATGGCTGGTGTTGACCTAGGGATACAAATTTGTTACCACTCTTCCATCCTTCTAGTGAGTTCCAGTACCATATCACCTCAGACTGGGATGTGACTCTCCTGGGGACATAACAGAATGGGGAGAACCCATCTATACCTAGTCAGTGGAAATTCTCTAAAATTCCAAGTCCTGTAGGAAGTATGGCTTCAAAGTATCATGGTCTTAAACAGGGACTGTCTTTCCTTTATCACTCTAGGGTTCTGCACTAGTCATGATGGCTAATCAGAGACCTCTACTCACCAGCCAATGTCATCTGCTGGCTGTAGGCAGTCCAAGCTTAGACTTGAGTTTGATGCATTTGTCAGCTGCCAACTGGTCACCCTCATGACTCAGATACCTTCCTTATTGCCTTCCTTATCATATAGATATTGATATGTATCTGAGTTTACAGCATAATAATTCACTTTGCCACCTGCCTCTAGGTCTTCTTCTTTCTAGTTCTTTAGAAACCATACATGAAAAGGAAAAAAAACAAACCAACCTTCCTTCTGGGTAGTTACCAGATATTTAAAAGAGAGAAAGAGCAAATATCATCTAAAGAATAGCATTCATAGGGACATAGGAGTGTGGGTGTCAGGAAAGACATTAATGTTCAAATCCCAAGTCTGATTATATAAAAGTGGAGACAGGGATTAAACTTGGAACTTCTTTGCTATTCATAATTCTCAGGCAAGGGAACTTCTACCAATTTAGGTTGGCACCTTCTCTGAAACTTATGCTTTTGGAGAGTTACCCAGAGCAGTGGTTTCCAAACTTTTTTTTATTACAAACTCCTTTTGGTAAAAAATTTTCAAGCATATCCCCTTCAAAAAATTATATTTACTCATTTTAAAATTGTATACATCTATTAAACTATGCAAAATAGATATTTTAAACTTTAAATTAATTTAAAATGTAAAGGATAAGATAAAGATGGAGTCATTATTTGATCTTAGAGTCAATAGGTAGCCAATGAAGATTATTGAGCAAGTGTGACATGGTCAGACCAAAGCTTTTGGAAAATCTCTGGCATCAGATTTGGGAATGTATAGAGAGGGACAAGGGAGGCCAAGTAGAAGGTTATAGTAATAGTCCAGGAAGAGGCAATGAAGGACTAACCTAGCATGGTGGTAGAGGATTAGAGAGAAAGGGCTAGATGTGAGAGATGTTGGGGAGATAGAAACATCAAAATCTGGCAACTGATTAGATGTGTGGGGTGAGGGAAACTGAGGAATCCTAGATAATATCAGGATTGTGAGTCTGGGTGACAGGACAAATAATAGAGCCCTCTGTAAAGGGCGTTGGATTGCAGGAAAGGAGAAATAATGCAGTCACATCCCATTCTTGCCTGTTCATCCTCTGCTATTAGTACTATCCCACTGACAAATGAAAAGAATATTTTAGAGGCTTACTCAACAGCCACTGCCCAAGATTTCAGAGCCCACCACTGAGTTGTGTCTGTTATAGCCATGAGATAATAGATGAGGGGGAGAGTTGGGGTCATAGGGAAATTTGCCTGTGTACGTACTACAAATATCTAGGCTAGAGCAGGTTATAACTGTTCTATGGAATTCATTTTATGCAGTAATGGAAGGTCAGAGGAGGAAGGGGTCAGAATGGTAGAGTATTTAAGATATTATATAATTGTTTTGGAGATAAGCCCAGAGCTGACATGGAAGGGGATGAAGGGGTTGGGGATAGGGGAGAACATAGCACACTCTCATTGGTTAATGATCGAATTGAAGATTGATTAATCCGAGAGGATCAAGTCACTTCCCCGTGAGGTCATTTCAACCTCCTCTCCCACTTGGTAGACCACTGGCCTACTACACTTGGACATCAGACATCTTGGTTGAGCCAGCCCATATTAGACATGGGCCACAAACCCATATACTCCTAGCTAGCTCCAAGATCTGCTTTCTATACCTTGGCTCCACATTTCCTCTCTAGGTAGTTGTGTGATCTTTCACAATTCACTTAACTTCTCTACGATTTACTTTTTCCAGTCTGAAAAATGGAATGAATTATTTTATTTTGATGGGATACACATTGTGAATATTGAAGTCCTGAAGACACACAAGCCAACATTCTAAATAGTCTTGTCACAATGTTCTAGAAACGAGGACACCACTGACTTACCTGACCAAATTCTCTTTGTATATGACACTTGTCTGAGTGGGACTGAGAGTTATGTTGCCATCTTCGTCAGAAAGAAAGCTGTCTTCTGTCAAAATGTAATAGCCATTGGTGAGGAGCCGGGGGCTTCGGCGGCAGATGAAATGGGAACCTGTCAAAGGATTTGTGGAATAACATTCCACTGGTGGGTCACCATCCAGAAAAGTACAAGTATATCTGGGGAGTAAGGGAAAAAGAGTCTTTAGAATTTCTCACCTGTCTCATCCATGATCAAAGACAGACTCCTTTTGGCATTCAGATTTGTTTATGTTCTGGTTCCTTCCTTTCTTTCCAGCAGCACCAATCTTTAATCAATTCCTCCAATGGGACACTCCTTTTCCAGACTGTGTCTTCATGTAGGAGACTGTTCTCCAGGCCTTACTCTAACCTCTGGGGTTTTTTGACCTTTAAACTCATGGTCAAATCCTACTTATTATTAGGAGGCCATTCCTGCTCTCCCCCTCCTCATGCTAATACCTACTCCTTTCAGATTCCCTTCCATTTGCACTACAATAGGACCTCATTTTATGCTAAATCAAACACACAAGAATACACGTAAAAATCCTGACAATCAAAAAGAAAATGAAGGCAGAAAATTATGTAAAATAATTTTTAAAAATTATTTACTAAATCCACCCATTTTTCCAATTAGCATAAAATCTCACAGTAGCTTCCCCCAATTGCACTCATTCTTGCTCTGAGAAGTGTTCATGTGAGTCATTACATTGTTTTGTGTCAAGCATTAGTTCTAGCATCAGTCTTAGTTTGGAGTTCTCAGTTGTAACAGTTTTTTCAGAATCAGTTTCATCAACTCTATTTACTTATCCATAATGGTCCCAAAGTATAAGAGTTATGATGCTAGTAACTCTAATAAGCCTAAGGAAAGTCATAAAGTGCTGAGGTATGTTCACATAAGAAATACTTACTGAATAATGAGATTTGCTATATTGTTAGATTTTCATCTTACTCTTAAAATGCATTGGTTGCATAAAGGAATTCTTACTTATTATATATCTATCTTATATGCACATTGGTGTTGTCATGTTGTCTCCCCCATTAGAATGTGAGCTCTTTGAGGGTAGGAACTATGGGTTTTTTTCCTTTTTTGTAGCCCCTAGGGCTTAGCATCATGCCTGGCATGTAGGAATCATTTAATAAATGCATTTAGCTCTTAACTAGAAAGAAAGTCCTATAAAGACAGGACCAAAGTCTCAGATACATTTTGCACTTCTAGTAATTAACACTATACACCACACGTGATAGTCTCTTAATAAATGTTTGTTGGATTTAAAGAAGTTGGATGGAACTTTGTGATTTACAAAATTTTTATGCAAAACAACTTCCTCATTGATAGAGGGAAACTGAGGTATAGAGAAGCTAAATAGCTTGTCCAAAGACTGAGAATGGATTAATGACAGAATAAGAAATTAAATATGGTTCTTTCGGCACCCAGGTCAGTCTTCTTTCTATGGTACCCAAATTCTTGTCCTATAGTTGCTGTGAAGATCAAATGAGATAACATATATCTAACCTCATACACTTACTAGCTCTGTGGCCTTGGCCAATCCATTTAATTCTGTTTGCCTTAGTTTCCCCATTTGTAAAATGAGCTGGAGAAGGAAATGGCAAACCAGGACAATATCATGAAGATTTGGATATGACTGAAAACAAGTAAACAACCACAGAGACAGACACAATGAAAACAACTGAAGAATATTCTTTTCATTTGTGATTCTTGTGATTCTTTCTTTCTTCTCATATCATGTCCTTTTCTTTCTGAAAGCCAGAAATAAATTCATCTGCTTTGCCATTTTGACACTGACCTTTGCTGGCTTCTTCCCAGATCCCAGCAGCTCTCTCTTTCAGTCTGGGCCTGACTTCTCTTTACCTGTTTCTGCAATGGTTCCTATTCAATTTAACATTTCCCTTCACACATTCCTCTGGCTAGGCTCTGTTACCCTCCATCTGGAGACTTCTGTAATTCCAAAGTATCTTCCTAATAAATTGATCCATCAAGCATAACTAACTTCCACTAATATAATTTAGCCAGTCTAAATTAGAGCCGTCAAGAGTTACCTGGAGCTACTGACAGGTTGAATGATTTGCCCTCATATTAATAAGAATGTATGCCAGGAGCAGAAATTGAATGAAGGATCTCCCTGCCATCAGGCACTCCATTCCACAGTACTCTATACTCTACTCCACTATTCCCATTTTACAGAGGAAGGAACCAAGGCTCAGAGAGGCTAAAGGACTTACCAGTGATTACATGGCTAATCAATGTCCACAACATTATGTGAAACCAAGCCTTTTAATTTCCAGGTCCCAGGACTCTATCCACTATGTAAAATGACTCTTACAATGATAACAGCTTGAGCTAGTATTGTGTTTAACTGAAATGTTCTGAAACATTTTTTCACGTGATTTATGATATGAGATGATATTTATATGATCTTTATAACAACTTTGTAGTTGTAATGTTTTGCATCCTATTTAAGCTCTTTAAGTCTTAATGTAGGTGGAGTAGACCCAAAAATATACCAGATTTGGAGTAAGGAAGCCTGGCTTCAAATCTATACTGTGGTACTAACTTAAAACAGGGATAATAATACTTGTACTACTTAATTTTTGAACTAAATATTTTGCAAACTGTAAAGCTTCATACAGGGCATTCCTAAAGTCTTCATGGAGTTTTAAGTTTGTTGTTGTTGATCAGGCATGTCCAACTCTTCATGACCTATTCAAGGTTTTCTTGGCAAAGGTTTAGAATTATGTTTGTTTGTTTTTATTTCAAGTCCCACGTTCTCTCCCATGTCATCCACGATAGGGTGCCGCACACAGTAAATACTTCAATAGTTGTTGTTGTTCAGTCATTTCAGTTGTACCTGACTCTTAGTGACTTCATCTGAGGTTTTCTTGGCAAAGATACTGGAGTGGTTTGCCATTTCCTTCTCTAGCTCATTTAACAGGGAGGAAACTGAGGCTAGCAGGGTTAAATGATTTGTCCAGGGTCCCCCAGCTAGAAAATCTCTGAGGCCAGATTAGTTTTAAGTCATTAAAGTTTTAAAAAATAACATAAAGCCACTTAGCTTATATGTTTATTATGCTTTAAATTTTGCTTAATATACTTTATCCCATTCAAGACCCACTATTGTCCTATTCAAAATAGGAGATACAAGATTGTTTTTTTTTAATTTTCATTTTATAGTTGAGGAAAATGAGACTCCAAGAGATGAATTAACTTGTCCACACAGATAGGAACCATCAGAGCCTGGATTCAACCTAGGTCCCCCTGACACCCATCACTCTTAACAACTTCTTGTACCCTCACAATACAAATGGAGGTACTTCATTTCCAGTTGCAATGTCTTATAAAATTTCAAGGTCAGCGTCTCCCTAGTGTATTTTCTTGTTATGGTTTTTAGAATTCTCTTTCCCTTTTTTGACTCTAAGCCCTTCCAGTTCCTAAATCACTATACTGTCATTTTGTTGGGTGGGTTTTAAGCTAATTCCCTAAAAGATAAAACAACTCAAGTGGATACTGTCCCCAAGAGACATAGTTATCTCTAGCTCCCATATCTATTGGCTCCAACCTTGAATATACTGTAACCATCAAAGGAATTTTTAGCTCATGTCTTTCAGCAGATTCCTTCCAGGGGGCTTACAAAGACATCAATCACCCCGTACCAAATTTCTTCAATTCGAACACCCTCCCCATGGATGTTTCTTGTTGCTGTGAGACTGGTCCCTTTACGGGAGCTTCAGCTCTTCCCATCTCCCCTTCCCACCAGAAACACAAGAGGACTGGATCAGAGAAGCAGAAGGCTCTGTGTCTAAGTTAGATAGTAAATCCCCTGAGGACAACTTAAGGAGCTGTCTTTTACCTCTTCATATCCTCAATGCTTAGCACATTGTTATTATTCATTCATTTCAGTTGTGTCTGACTCTTCATTTGTGGAGTTTTCTTGGAAAAGATCCTGGAATAGGCAGCTCATTGGCATAGTGGCCTAGAGACAGGATAGCTTGGGTCCAAATCTGGACTCAGACACTTCCTACCTGGGTGACCCTGGGCAAGTCACTTTACCTCCATTATTCTAGCTCTTACTGCTCTTCTGCCTTGGAAATAATACACAAAATATTGGTTGTAAGACAGAAGGTAAAGGTTTAAAAAGAAAAGATACTGGATTGGCTTGTCATTTCCTTCTCCAGCTCATTTTACAGATGAAGAAACTGAGGAAAAATATGGCTAAGTGACTTGTTCACAGTCACCAGCTAGTAAATGTCTGAGATGAGATTTGAACTCACCAAGATGTCTTCCTGACTCCAAACTCAGTTCAGTATAGTAAATACTTATTAAGTGTTAATTGAGGGAGCAAGGGAGGGAGGCACTGCTACTTACTAGCTCTAACTTTAAATAATATATTACTTAACTTTTATGAGGCTCTGTGTCTGAGAGAACTCCCTGAAAGAACATTTTCACTATCTACTTCACAGGATTGTTATAAGGGAGTGCTTTTTAGACCTTTAGAATGTTACAGGAATGTGTGCTACTTTTAAAATTTGGGATAACAAATTTAATTTTGAGATAACCTCCCAGGTTTGGAGGACCTTTTAGCTTTTAAACAGCATTTCATATGAATGTGAGTTCTTAAGTGATTATTATCCAAGTTGCTACTATGTTATCACAGTAAAGGAACTCAAAAGATATCTGAAGTTGATAAACATTT
The DNA here is from genome assembly GCF_016433145.1 of Gracilinanus agilis. Taxonomy (NCBI): domain Eukaryota; kingdom Metazoa; phylum Chordata; class Mammalia; order Didelphimorphia; family Didelphidae; genus Gracilinanus; species Gracilinanus agilis. The sequence goes on from NC_058130.1 coordinate 683,709,673, forward strand.
AGTAAGCACCTACTATGTGTGGGGCACCGTGCTAGGTGCTGGGGATACAAAGACAAAATAAAATTTAATCTCTAGCCTCAAGATGCTTATGGAACACAAAGGAGTATGAAATGTTAGAATCTAGGCGATAGAAGGCAATCCGGAGGTCAGAAAAGTAGCTCCCATTTCTATAGTGATTTAAAATTTACAAAATGGTTACTGGAATAAAATAAACTTAAAAAACAATAATAATAAAATAAAATTTATAAAACACTTTCATTGTGACAATCTGATGAAGTATACTGTACAAGTATCCACACTTTACAAATGAGTAAACTGAGGCTTATCCAAAATAAGCGTTTAGATCCCCAAGTCCAGGGCCTGAATCTATCATAAAATATGTTTGATTATAAGTCACCTTACTTTCGCTGGAATACTATAATAATAATAATAATAATAATAATTTTATAGTGTTTACTATATGCTAGGCACTTTAGGCTAAGTACTTTATAATTATTATCTCATTTGATCTTCTCAACAACCTTGGGGGGAAATAATCATAATAATAATAACAACAACTTTTATTTTGTGTTTTTGTGTTCCAGGCACTGTTCTAGGCCATTTAAATTATTATTGCATTTCATCCTAACAACAACCCTAGAAGGTAGATTCTATTATTATCTTCATTTTGAAGATGAAGAAACTGAGACAAATAGAGGTTAAGTGACTTGCCCAGGGTCACAAAGTAATTATGTATCTGAGGTTGGGTTTGAACTCAGGTCTTCATGATTACACATCTCTCTCTCTATTTCCTTTGTAATACTTAGCTGGCCCAAACACTTCCAGGATGAAGGAGTTCACTGCCTCCAAGTTACATAATGGACCAAGTCAAAAAGCTTCTACCACCATTCAGCATGGATCCATAGTCTGACTCAGAGCCACTAAAGAAAGAATGGCCCAGAAAACCCCATAAGACAGACACCCTCCTAAAACACAGCTTAATCATTAGAAAGAACATTTCTTTAGCATGATTACCAAGCAATAAATGAACCAGATCTACAAGTTAGAAATTGTATAGAATTTCCTATAGAAAAATGACATCCTGCTGGAATGAATACCTTGGAAAAATGCATCTTGGTGAAAAAGTTCCACTTGATTCTCTTTCCAGTCTAGGAGAACCTAGGGAAACCAGCAAGAGAGAAGAAAAGGAGAGAAAAAAAATACAGCAGGTTTGATGAAACAGGAAAACATATTAAAGTAAAAATTCTATATTTGGGGTGAAAATCCAATGCTTGATGTCCCACCCACAACACCAAACTTAAGTCAGACAGGGTTTAAAAATTAATCTCTAAAACGTCTGGAAATGAGCAACCAGAAACAAACTATGTCCTTGGGTGTTTTGTCTGTCTCTTCGGGCTTATTGCTCTACGATCTCTGAGTACAGCTTTCCTTGGGAGATAAATTCATGAGGGCCAGAGGGGGCATGAATAAATCATTACGACCCAACAGAGATCTGTGAAATAGAGAAGTATCACATTTTGTGAGAAGAGGAGGAAACCCTAAATTCATCATAACAAGTATGGTTAATTTATTTATTTGCCTTGTGTATTTGGCCTGCTGGGCAATTTGCAAAATTAAATTGTCTACCAAAGCCCTCCCTCCTTAGGGCAAATTGAAGATATTTTGTTATTAAAAAAATAATGAGGGTTAGAAAAGTGGGTTCTTATTTTCATAAGTGACATAATTTTAGAGTTAACAGAGTATGGGATGGTGAGAAAACGGGATGAACTGGCTGCAGCAGAAGGTCAAGGCTGGAGCCATCTCACGACTCACAGTGATTATTTTCTTCTAGACCCCTAATAATAATAGCTGACATTTAAACAAACTGCTTTGCATGCACTGACTCATCTGCTCTTCCTGATAACTCTGTGAGGCAAGAACTACAAATATTATAATCATCTCTGCTTTATAGATGAGGAAACTGAGCCCCAGAGACAAGTGAAGTGACTTATTTCTAGCCATGTCACCAATTGCTTCCAAAACAGCATTCAAACTCAGATTCTTCCTGATTTCAAGTCAGGAACTCTTTCCTCTATAATACTATGCTACCTCTCAAGCTAAGTGGATTCCTATCTCAAGTGGAAGCTGAGTTTCCTCATCTATAAAATGACTATAGTAATAGTTTTACTACCTACCTTCCAAGGTAGATATTTAGAAAGTCCCATACAAAGTATGGCCTGAACATAAGCAATTATAATTATGAATACAAAAATAAAAAGCAGCTTTGGTGGGCATAGAGATATCTGAACCATAAGTGTACTTATGGCCTCCCCCAGTGGAATATAAGTTTTCAGAAGACTGGGATTTTTTCCCTTTTGTCTTTGGAACCCCAGCATCTAAACTAATATAATGCCTGGAATTGAAAAAAAAATGTTTGTTGATTGATTGCTAATTAATTGAACACAGACACAAACCAGAAGTCCTTGGAAACATGTGGTCTTAGGAAATAGTATTGGGTACTGACAGTTTGGGGGATTTTTAACTCCTACCTTCTGTCTTAGAATCAGTACTGTGTATTAGTTATAAGATAGAAGAGTGGTAAGGGCTAGGCAATGGGGGTTAAGTGACTTGCCCAGGGTCACACAGCTAGGAAGTGTCTGAGGCTAGGTTTGAACTCAGAACCTCCCCTCTCTAGGTCTGGCTCTCAATCCACTGAGCCACCCAGCTGCCCCCTGGATACTGACAAATTAAGTAACCTTGGCAGCATCACTGCAATGTATCAGAGAGGACATGAATCTGGCTCTATCTTCCTGCATGAATGTGTGTGTATGTATATATACATCACACAAATTATACATATATGCATGTGTATGTATTTCAAATATACATGTGTAGCACATACATATATATCAGTCAGTCACTTAATTAGAGCCAGTGATATGCCAGGCAACAGGGATCCAAAAAAAAAAAAAGGCAAAAAGGCTGTCTCTGACTTCAAGGAGCTTATAGTCTCATAGGGAAGACAATAAAAATATAAGACAAATAGGAAATAATCAACAGAAGTAAGGCACCAGAATTAAGGAGCATTTAGAAAGGCTTCTTGTAGAAGGAAGAGATTAGGGAAGAGAGAATTCTAGCAATGGAAGACAGGCATGGAAAATGCCAAGCAGATGGAATGTCTTGTTTAAAGGAATAGCAGGGATCCCTGTGTCACTGGCCTGAGAGGTACATTACAGAGGAGTAAGGTGTAAGAGGACTGGAAGTCAGAGGAGAAGGTCTAGTTCCTGAAGGGCTTCAAAAGCAAATTAAAGGGTTTTCTATTTGATCTTAGAAGCAATAGAGAACTATTGCCTTTTTTTAATAGAGAGTTAATATGGTCAGCCTTGCACTTAAGGAAAATCAATTTGTCAGCTGAGTGTAGGATGAATTGTAGTAAAGAGAACAGGAAGCTATTGGAATAGTTCAGGTATGAGGTGATAAGGGCTTGCCCCAGGGTGGTGGCAGGGTCAGAGGAGAGAAGGGGGGCATATGGGAGGTCTGTTGCTAGTGAAAAATCAACAGGACTTGGCAACAGATTGGATATGGAGGGCTGGGAAGGTGGGGTTCAGAGTGGGAGGAGCCAAAGGGGACCCCTAGTTTGCAAGTCTTTGTAGCTAGGAAGATTGTGGCATCTTTAGCAATAACAGGAAAGTTCAGAAGAGGGGAGTGCTTGGGGGAAAAGGTTTGGGACTTGTTGAGTTTAAGAAAAATTCACTTTGAAATATCTAAATAGGCAGTTGGGGACTTGAAACTGGAGTTCAACAGAGGGTAGGGGTGGAAGAGTATATTTGAGATTTGTCAGCACAATGATGATGATTGGATTCACAGGAGCTGTTGAGATCACCAAGTAAGGTAGTATAGATGGAAAAGACAAAACCACCTAGGGCAGAACCCTAGGGATCATACGTTAGCAGATGTGGCCCCAGTGAAGATCTGAAAAAGGAGATCAAAGACTGATCAATTAGCTAGAAGGATAGCCAAGATCAGAGTGTCATTTAAAGGTAGAGAGAGAATAATATCAAGAAGACAGTGACCACTAGTGTCAAAGACTGCAGAGGTATCAAGAAGAATAAGGAAAAGATTTGGCAATCAAGAGGTCATTGGTAACTGGAGAAAGTGCTTTCAGTTGGATAATGAGGTTGAAAACCAGACAGCAGAAAATTAAGAAAACAGTGAGAGGAAAATTTTCACCACACAAAAAGAATGATATAGGATAATAATAATGATAGTAATATCATTACTATCTACTATGTGACAGGCACTTTACAAATATCATCTGATCTGATCCTCACAACAACCCCGGAAAGTAGGTGCTATCATTATTCCAATTTTATAGTTCAGGAAACTCAAGCAAACAGAAGTTAAGTAACTTCCCTAGGGTCACCTGGTTAGTATCTGAATTTAAATTTGAACTCAAGTCTTTCTGACTCAAGATCCAGAAATCTATATACTGTACCACCAAGATGTAACTAATAGCTAGGGAGATAGATAGATCAAGTGAAGGGTTTTTTTGTTTGTTTGTTTGTTTGTTTGACTGTTTTCTTTGAGGATGGAGAGGCTGAGACATATCTGTAGGCAATAGGGAAGCAGCCAGTAAACACGAAGAGATTAGAGATGTGAGAGACCAGGGATTATAGAAGGGACATTCTTTGAGGCAGAATAGAATCACTTGTGCAAGGAGCAGGGTTTGTCTTGGCAAGAAGGATTATCTTTTTGTGAGAGACAGGGGTAAATGAGACACCCAAGTAATGGGAGATGAGAAAGATGGGAGAAGAGGGAGCTATCAGCAGATGATTATTTTACTTATTAGTAAAATATGAAAGATTCTTAGCTGAGAGGCAGGGAGCAGAGAGAGCTAAAGAAGGTCTGAAAAGAAATGGAAAGTTTGGAAAAGCCACTTGAAATACTAAGTCAGTCAGGGAAGTGTAAAAATATCATCTTGAGACTCAGTTGAAATGATGCATCCTACATTTGTTGTGAATCACATCTGCATGGTTGCACAATTTTCTCCAATACCATTCAGCAGCATGTGAGTAAGAGTGAAGGAGATAGACGGTAGGAGTAATTCAAGGTAGAGGTCGGTATAGCAAGTTTAGTGATAGAATAAGGGGTCTGGAGACTCAAGAGAAATGGTCTATATAATGTCAAACTGGTTCACCAAAAGATCAAGATGGTGACTGTAGAATCTAGTGACTATCTATAAGGGATGGCCTGGGGAGTACCTGAGGAGATGAAGGACCTGGAGGTGACATTGAGAATACAAAACAAGGTTAGGGGTTGTAAAGCAGAGGAAGAGATGGACTGATAGTAAATTGTGATAAGATAAGAGGTTTTTGGAGTTCATGAACCTGGAAGTAGTGCTTTTGTGGATGATGGCAAGACTAGCTTCACAGACTGTCTATATGAGATGTTTTTAAACAGATAGATTTATATTCAAAAGAGGAAAAACACACCAAAGCAGATGGTATTTACTAATTGCATCTCCGGCAACTTGGACATCAACTGGCTTCAATCTATAAGATTCAAGACAGAAGACTGAATTGGAGGAGTTCTGGGATCCTTGCCAGTTTTGTGATTATGCAAAAGATGTTCATTCCACTATAAATGCAGATAGAGATTGTTTATAGGTACAAAGTGATTTGTAAAGTAGCAATAGGAAAAAAAAAGTGAGAGTGAGGTACACTTTAGGTGGAGTCAGAGGAAATTTCTTAACTTACTTTCAAGGTTTAACGTGCCAAAGAAGAGAATCTGAAGATTCAAATAAGTCTGCTTAAGTTGGAAGGAACAAAATTGGGGGTGGTTTAAGGGAAAAATAAGAGGAAGGAAGAGAGAAACTTGAAACAGCCACCATGTGAACAACGCCCTTGTTTTTGCAAGTAGCTATCAAAATCATTCAGCATTTTCCCCATGCTTAGAGTTTTGCATCTTAATTGTTGCTGATAAACAATCTCCTTTCTCATTTTTATGCACAGACATGTAAAAAATAATGATTTTTTTCATTGAAAGCAAAAAAAAAAAAAAGGAAAAATACACCCCACAACAACCACCAACAACTTGCATTTCTTTCAAAGAAAGAAATGAAGTCAGATTCATTGCCAAAGCATACCCAGGCATTTAAGAAATGCAAACCACTGACAGATGGTTAATGGCACAAGTATCAGCAAAATCAAAGCAAGGAATCTTTCAGGAGGTAATTGTGCTGAACAGAACTAAAAGACATTTACTTGCTACTGGTGTGGATGTGAGTTGAGAGATTCGGTACATGCTGGGAAGGCCACTTGTAAAACTTCACAGATTGTCTGCAAAAGAGGTTAAGAAAAGGTAGATCTCTATTAAAAATAGAACAATCCTTAGAAAAACAGATGGCCTTTGCTAATTACTTTAGAGTAGATTTGGACATGCAGTAATAAATATCTATATGACTGGCAGCTAGGGATGGACCTGGAGGATGTCTGTTACAAACTTTGCAATTCTATAATAAATTTCTCATGGCTTTGCCCAATTCATGAAAATGTTGCACTTTTTTTTCTTTAAGCAATAGGCTGATTCAAATTGTGACAGCTTCTCTTTTAAATATATTCACTAAAAAGACACCATGCAGGCCCATATGATATGATGCACAAATATTGAAGATGGCAAACAATACCTGAAAAATACATTTTTTCTGTACATCTTGGCTATAAACTGTCAAACTATATTTGGATATGGGCCTGTGTTGTTTGTACAGTCACCCAGATCATGCATACTTCTATATCAGGGGATGCCAGGGCTGTCATGTATTTTGTGTCAGCATAAACATTCATAAGAGGCCTGAGCAACGCCATCCTCCTAAGAATAAGGATAGACTTGATGCATGTTTCAGGGTGTATTTATAAATCCGTTTCTCAGGTGCTTATATTTTATTTTTCAATCATTTCAACCACTATTAAAATATCAGTAAAAGGATATAGATGATAGGAATTTCTGGTGATATTCACATAGCCAGCATTTCTACATGCTGTTAGCTGCTACTAAATGCAGTATGCTTTACTATTTGAAAAAAAAAAAAAGGTTGAAAAATAGAAGGGCCTTTAGGGTTTAACTAGTCCAAGCCCCTAATTTTACACATGAAGAAAATGAACTTCAGAGGGGTGGTATAATAATAATAATAGTAATAATAATAATAATAATAATAATAATAATAATAATAATGAGGAGGAGGAGGAGGAGGAGGAAGGAGAAGAGGAGAAAGACAAAAAGGAGAAGAGTCATAAGTTTCAAGTGGAATTAAGCCTTGAATGCCACCTAGTCCAATTCCCCCATTTTAAAAAGGAAGAATTGAGATTTAGGTGAATATTCTATTCAGTACAAAGATAATAAGCAAGATATGACCCCAGGTCCTTTCCATAGGGCCATATTAGTACAGGGGAAATGTGAAAGGCATGACTTTTTGTGACCCCATTTGGGATTTTCTTGGCAGAGATACTAGAGGGATTTGCCATTTCCTTCTCCAGCTCATTTTATAGATGAGGAAACTGAGGCAAAGAGTATTAAATGAATTTCCCAGGATCACACAAGTAATATTAAATACCAGAGCTGAAATTTGAACCTAAATTTTCTAGTATTTGTGATTTCTAGTATATAAATTTCTCAGTAACAAACTTCATCCTGCAATGCAGATTGGCAACTTAGGTGTCCGTTTATCATTTTTGAGAATTGCTTGCCTTACTCAGAGGTTATGTGACTTGCATCAGGGACAGAATTTGAATGCAGGATTTCCTCACTCTCTATTCATTTTGCTACCCTGGCTTTCAGTATAACAATGTAACAGTAGCAATAGTTTATTTTTGTTTGTGTGACTGCAATATATGAAATCAAGCAAAGCCCAACAGTACCAGAAAGAATGTTTTGAAAACAACAAAAATAGAACTAACATTTCTATATCTATATTTTTTATCTTTAAAATTTTCTCCTTTGAGCAAAGCAAGCCCCGCTATGTAAATGCAATCTTCTAATTAATTTCAATCGTAACTGAACCCCCTGAAATTCCTTTAACATATTTTCAATTAAAATCAGACATTAATGAGTCTGAGATGCTGAATATAAAAATAAAGCTATCATCTTGGTTTGGGATCAGCATCGTTCTAAGCTTGCACTTTTCAAACTGTAGCAGCTCTTCCTCATTAATAACTCATTTGAATTTTAAGATAACAACTCTTCCAGTAGCTAGCAAGCAAGCTGCTCCAAACACTCCATTCTGTAGTCATGAAGTTACACTGACTTACGTTTGATCTAGAATTGCTAACCATTAAGTCTTCACTTCTAAATCCATTCAAAAAGAAGAAGAAGAAGAAGAAGAAAAACCCTAACTGATCTAACGGGCTCATCAAACAATTAAGCCTGCCGCTAAGAAAGAATTGTGTCATACGTTGTAAGGCTGAAGGGGATCCCGAAGGTCTTCTTTCCACTGACAGTGACAAGAGATTGACTGCATTCAAAGCTTTCCAGATCTGACAGTCAAGGAAGAAATCCTAGAACTGGCTGTTTCTCTGCTGAAAAAAGCATCAGAATGTCAACAGGTGTAGACATTTTGCAAACAAGATAAATGCGCTCTTCTCTGCTATTAAAAGAAACACACGCACACACACACACACACACACACACACACACACACGCACACCCCGAGGCACTTATGCATGCCCACTTGCACACACACGTACACGTACACGTACACTAGAGCTTCACCTTCCCCAAAAGCTTCTCTTGGGTTTGTAACATTGTTCCCCCAGCTGCTTCCCTCGGACAGAACAGCTTGAAGGTCTTGGGAAAGGAAAGAGAGTTCTCTGACCCCGCTTGTTTTCTTTCAAAAACTACGCAATCACAAGGCAGAGAGACAGAATGAGGTCACATTTCCTGTCAAGGCTCACATCACTAGCGTTGGCTTTGAAGAGCACACTCAAGTTCATTATTACTTTCCTGAACAACCCAGAAAGAGGATGGGGGTGGGGGATGGGGAAGGACACTGCTCAGGGACAGGGAGGGGGTGGGGTGGTGCTGTCCAAAGGCAAGGCTAGCTAGAAATAGATAGAACTAGAATTCTCTCTAGCGTATAGAACTAGAAATACAATCCTTCTAATTAGGGGTTTGGGAACGAATTCATCATCCCTTCCACTCTGGATGCAATAAAACAACATCTCATATTTCTGAACCTCTCTACTTATTCTGATTGCTACTAGTGTTCAGATAATTTCATAGGTTTTGGATTTTGTTTTCATTTTGGGAAAATACTGAGAGAGGCAGGCTGGAGCCTCACTAGCTTGGCCTTTTGAAAATACTGATGACCATTAACAGGATTGAGTCACAGAGCCCTGAGCTTTACAAAGAAAACCAGCTGCTCGTGTTTTTATATTTCTATAATAATTCCAATTAACACCTCGATGTATGTCAAATAATTAGGCGATCTCATCTTTGTGGGAAAAAAAAAACCTTCATTAAAGACTTATAGAATAAACTACTGAATCTGTAGTCGCTAATTAATGAAACATACAATATAGTAAACATTTGGGGTGGAGGCGAGTGATGAAATAGATGTGTGATTTTTATCAGTTGGGGGAGATTCTGTGTAGAAATGTCCTCCACTCATCCAGATTGTCAACTTTTTAACCAATTATTCAACAAGAATTTAATAAGTGCCCACTATATGTCAGTCTTTTCCCTGGAGCTTACATCCCATTGAGAGATAATATGTACACATTTAAGTATAAACAACATTAATTACAAGGCAAATTTGGGGGCAGGAGCAATTGGGTAGTGAGTGGTATAGAGAAAATTCTGCTATAGGAGGCAATGTATGAGTTGGATTTAGAAAGTAAATGGGGATCCTAAAAGACAAGAAGATGGAATCAATTACTGGCACAGGGACACAGTCTATCTTCTATGATTTCTACTCTCAAAAAGTTTCCTGGGAAGACTAAGATGATATGTGACTTGCTCATGGTCACACAGGTGGTTTATGTCAAAGTCAGAACTTGAATTCATGTCCTCCTAACTCCAAGGCTACCTTGCTTTACACTGGACCAAGCTACCTTTCAAGTGTATTAAATATGATTTCATAATGCCTACACTGTACAAAGCCCTATATTCACTGTTTTGAGGTACACAAAGATAACAAATATTAAATACTATTTGAATATAATATAATATGAGGTACACAAAGATAACAAATATTAAATACTATTTGAATATTTGAATATAAACTATTTGAATATAAATTATTTGAATATAAATACTATTTGAATATAAATATTTGAATATAAACTATTTGAATATAAAATATAAAAGATGAAAGATAACAAATATCAAATACTATTTGAATATAAACTTTGCTAGGCACTGAGGAAGTTGTAAAACTGAAATTAGATGTGGTTCCTGCCATTAAGGACTTGATAACAGTAGGGTGATTAGAGGGCAAGATGGATAGTTCTTATACACTTATATTACAGTAGGACCTTGTTTTACATGACCAATACATTTCAAGACCCTTTACATGAGTTGAAAATTCATGCATAATAGCATGTTCCATAATTCAAATAAATTGGAGCATATGGTTGTGATGGAATATTACTGCACTGTAAGAAATGATGAACAGGTTACTTCTGGAAAAACAGGGAAAGATCTACATGAAATGGCAAAGAGTAAAACCAAACCCAGCAGAAGCAAGAGAACAGAATATACAGCAACAGAAATATTGTTTGAAGAATGACTTTCATATGTCTGCTTCCAGAGGAAGAAATAATAGAAATAAGAAAAACAATTACATATATATATATATATGTATATGCACACATACATATATATATATATATTTGTCAAATTATGCCTTCTCTAATGGGGGAAGAGAGGAAGGGACTTAACTGAGTATTTTAATGTAATGAATAAAACCTTTAAAATAAGTATCTCTTAAATGAGCATATCATCATACTTTTTAAATAAAATACAGTAGTGTTAATGAAAGAAAAAGAAGCATCACTCTGTCTCTGAAACAAATTATTTATATAAGTGAGAACTCCAAAGACTGATGTAGTAGGAGCTAATGTTTGGGGCAAAACAGTGTAATGACTCACACTAATGCTCTCAGAGTGAGAATGAAAGTAACTGGATGAAATACTGTGAGACTTTTGGATTTAGTGCATAATTAGACTTTTTATTTTATTTATTTTTATTGCTAATCATGTATGTTTTAATTCTCATGTGTTGAATTAGTATAAAATGAGGTCCTACTGTATATAAGTATAAGAAATAGTTCCAAAGTGTTGCTTGGGATGCTAGAGGAATCTGGAAAAATGTTCTAATGGCCATAGCTTTTGAGTTGTTTTTAAAAGGAAGGGTGAGTTTTCAACAAGTGAAATGAGGAAGAAAGGAAATAGTTGGGTAAAAAAAGCATAATGGCAAAAAAAAATTGGTGCATGTTGGGAGAAGAGGGAAAGAGGCAGAAAGTTGTCCTGTCTGGCTAGAGCATAGAATGCATGGGAGGAGGGGAGGTAGGTATAGTGGGTATCACATTAAATAAGTCTGGGAATGTAGGGTAGCAAGATAAATGGCAACGTAGTTGGTGAGGACCTTGCATGCCAGACTGAAGAGCTGGAATTTTATTTGGTAGGTGATAAGGAACCATTGATATTTTTAAGTCAAAGTTTGAAAAGTAAATTAATCAAATAATGTTTATTAGGCATTTACTATGTGCCAGGTGTCATACAAGGGATAATACCTTTTCTTGAGAAGTATTAGACCAGCTGGGAATGCAGAAGGTACACACAGAAAGATTTCTAATATTATATGGCTATATAAAGTTAAGTATCAAATCAATGATACAGAGAGCCTTAGGAATTCAGAGAAGGGAGATATTGCTATGAGCTAAGGTGGTTGGGGAAGAATTTATAGAGGAGGAAATAACTGACTCAGTTCCTGAAGACACTAAAGCATTCAGATGGGAACGGATGGGGGTGTTACAGATTTCAGGGAAGAAGAAAAGTATATGCAAAAATAGGAAAATAAGAACATTAGGTGGATGAACAGAACTGTACGTAAGTACAATAGCGTGACTGGAACAGAAGATTCATGTGGGACAGAAATTTTAGAGGAAGTTAAAAAGATAGGTTAGAGACAGATTTTGGAAAAACTTGTATGCCAGGCTAAATAATTCAGACTTTACTGTATAGACAATAGGGTACCATTGAAGCTTTGGAGAGTGATAGAGCATTATAGCAGTATAATCATTAATCCCAATAGCACTTAAAAGGTTCATCTTTCTGCATTACTAAAGTAAAATAAATACTTACCATGTGAAGGCAATTACAAGCTATAAATGGACTTGCAGTTGTTTTAATTGGTGAACTAGTCTCTTCTTTTATTGGAGATTGCTTAATCCTAGTTGGATATAACCATCCCTAAGCTTTTAATGGGAAATACTGACTCTAAAATTCCACAATGTCAGATTGGCTCTTAGAAATTATCCAGCCTAAATTCCCATCATAGAGTTAAACTTATCCCCATCATAGTGATCTAGAATTTCAATTGGTAGTTTCTACAATTGATTCCATAAGTTTACTCCCTGTGTCATAATTTCCTAGATGCAACCCATAGCATTCTCTTCCTTCTTTTCAATTCCAGGTCCAACTCATTGTCAACATGAAATATCTGTCTAAGATATATGTATGGGTAGACTAACTCAAAGACCATCTGTCCAATAGCAGATCATAAATTATATTTTCCAAATGTATACAATATGATAAAATGCAATTATGATATAATTAGACCTCAAGAGATCATGTCTAGAAGTAGCTAAGCTAGTTAACCATGCTCCTTCCTGGGACCTCATGGCCTCCTTTTCTTCCACCTCTCCAACAACCCACTTTCCACATCTTTGGTCTGAGAATTTTAATAAAATCACCCTACCATTACCTCTTGAAAGGGTATGTTATCAGCTGACTGTTTCATTCATCTTGTTGATCACTACTCATGCCATATCTCTCTTTCTTGGGGACCACCTTCCCTATTTGTTATTTCTCTTCCTTAAAAAAAATAGCAGATGTCCACATCTTGCATATGTCCACATCTTGCCCACCTAGCCAGAAGACTTCCTGAATGGAGAAAGAGCCTTCCTGATCTAAGTCCTGTAGTATTTAAGTTTATTGAGTATCCTTTATATATGCAGGTAAGTCAGCCTTCTTCCTTTAACTACTGGAGAGAAAGACTGAGTGTGATGGCATGTGCCTTTCACTTACTTCTGGGGAGGCTAATATTGGTGGATTACTTGAGTTTAATAATTCTCAGTTGTGATAGGACTAAAGCTGATAGGGTATTTGCACTAAATCTAGCACAAAGACAATGAGCCTGTGTGAATGAGTGTGGGAATGCTGCATAAGGAAGACCAAACTGGCACAGGTTGGAAAAGGAACAGATTAAAGTCTTCCTGCTGATGAGCAATGGGATAAGGCCTGTAGGTTAACCACTGCACTTCTAGTCTAGATGAGTCAGGACTCCAAGGAGATTCAAGTCTAAGGAAAGAAAGGAAGTAAAGAAGAAAGAGAGGGAAGAAAAGAGTCAAAGAAAGACATGCGAAGAGAAGAAGGAAGAAGGGAAGGAAGAGAGAAGATAAAGAAAGAGAGATAGAAAGGTAGGAAAGAAGGGAGGGAGGGAGGGAAGGGGGAAGGAAGGGTAGAAGGAAAGATGGAGGGAAATCTGCTCTGTAGAAAATCCTATAACAAAATATTAATGAGTGGTCAAGTTTTGTCAGGCAACAAACAGAGGAATGTTTTCTTGAATTCTTATCTTCATAACTATAGGCAGAAGAGACTAGTATTTAATATCTTTTTTCTTTTTAAATTGGAAGTTGTTTCTTTTAACCTCTTAATTAGTGAAATGGTTTTTATTTTATTCTATAGTCCATGAGTGTCTCATGACATGTTAATCCCTGAGGTTGAATTAATGGACTGGTCTAGTTTAGACCTGGGTCCAGAAAAGTGAAGAGGAGGATGGAGAGTTATCAAAATCCTACTTCTTCCAGTTCAAATCCCAAAAGATGATTCAAATAGCAAGAATACAAAACACTCTTCAGAATGTATCCTGGTCCCAATATAGCCCACTTCCCATCTGCCATGGGGATTTTGCCTTACCTCAAATCCAACTCAGAATATTCTTGGGCTGAAGGAGTGCACTAACCAAATTTGGCAGCAGCTAAAGTTATAAATGCCCTTTGGAAATCCTACAGAGCAGAAGTGAGTGCCCCATTAAGATCTGGCTATTCCTAGAGGATGCTGAATCAGCAACACCCTTACGCTAAAGATATCTCAAGGATTACTTCTGACTTCATTTTGGTTCATGTCTTGCTGATCTTTGGGCTTTTTCAATTCCACCCCTATTTCGCCACCAGATCCTCAAAATTCCTGCATTCTGTCCTTTAAACTTGATTCTTACATGTGAATTCCCATTTCTTTCTTCATCTTTCCTATTCTGATGAGGAGCCTTGGACTGTCATTCTACCTATCTTGATCTAGAAGAACACAATAATATGACTCTGAGGTGGGATCATCAAAGAGATTATAAACTAGGATCATAACACTAGAATTGGAGGGAGGAGGCATCTAGGTGGCTCAGTGGACTGAGAGCCAAGCCCAGAGATGGGAGGTTTTAGGTTCAAATATGACCTCAGATTTTTCCTAGCTTGGTGACTCTGGACAAGTAACAATGGGGTTACCATTGCCTAGTCCTTACTGCTCTTCTGCCTTGAAATCAATATATGGTATTGATTCTAAAACAGAAGGTAAGGGTTTAAATTAAAATATAATGAAATTAGAATTGGAAAAAATCTTAAAGATGAAGAACACTCCCTACATTTTACATATGAGGAATTTGGGGTCAAGAAAAGTTCAGAGACTTGTCTAGGTTCACACAGCTAATATCTGGATGGGATTTGAAGGTTTGTATCCTTTGCTCCAAGTCCTTTGCTCTATTTACTATGTAATTCTTGAATTATGGTCTTTGGATCATGGGGGTCCCTGAGACTTCCAGTAGATCGATGAGGTCAAAATAATGCTAAAATATTATTGTCCACTAAAATATCCCTCCTTTTTCCATCTACATATCTGTGTGAAACAAGATTTTCTTCATATGCTTCAACCAAAATAATATATTACAAGAGATGAAAAGAAGAATCCAGCTGTCTTCTATTACGGCGGAGAATAAAGAATATTGTGAAAATAAGTAAAACTGTCACTTTTCTCACCAATATTTTTGTTTTAGAAAAAATAGTTATTTATGTAAATATATTAACATACACTGAGTTTATTATTTTAAATGACATTTTAAAATTAATACTCATCTTTTATTATTTTTAATTTCTAATATGATAAATATTAATAGATATAAATCACATAAGTCAAAGGTTTGGGGTTCCTCAATAATTTTTCAACCCTTACCTTCTGTCTTAGAATCAATGCTGTGTATTGGTTCCAAGGCAGAAGAGTAGTAAGGGCTAGACAATGGCAGTTAAGTGACTTGCCCAGGATCACACAGCTAGGAAGTGTCTGAAGCCATAGTTGAACCTAGAACTTCCCATCTGTAGACCTGACATTTAATCCACTGAGCCACCTAGCTGCCCTCTGTCCTCAATAAGAGTATAAAGGGGTCAAAAATATTTATAGCTGCATTCTTTGTGATGGCAAAAAATTGGAAAATAAGGGAATACTCTTTGATTGGAGAATGGCTGAAAAAATGGTGGTATCTATTGGTGATGGAATACTATTGTGCTCAAAGGAATAATGAACTGGAGGAATTCCATGTGAACTGCAACAACTTCCAGGAATTGATGCAGAATGATAGGAGGAGAACCAGGAGAACCTTATACACAGAGATGGATACACAATGGCACAATCAAAAGTAATGGAATTCTTTACTAGCAGCAATGCAATGATCCAGGATATTTCTGAGGGACTCATGAGAAAGAGCACTATCCACATCCAGAGAAAGAACTGTAGGAGCAGAAACACAGACGAAAAACAACTGCTTGATCACATGGGTCTATGGGGATATGATTGGGGATGTAGACTGTGATACAGAGAGCAAAAAATGGATAGCAATGAGGATGAAGAGAAGGAAGAGGAGAAAGTTGAGAAGAGGAAAACTGCTATCCTTTCTGATAGTGAAGATGAAGAGAAAGCACCTCAAAGCATTCACAAATTATCACACCTAGGTATGGAATGCAAACTCTAGGAATACATCAAATTAATCAAGCAACGATTAAATCAACGCCACAAATTAGGCTTGATACATCAAAGAGTACCCTTTGATTTGAATCTACACAACTTCCAACCCAGAGATTATGTTTATACCAGAAACTTCGCTAGGAAGTCTGTGTTAGAACCCAAGTGGCTTGGACCTTTCCAAATTATTCTAACTAATCTGAATGCAATCAAAATTGAAGGAAAGGATCCTTGGTTCCATGTCACCTATGTCAAGCCAGCAAAAGACATGTCCCAACAACAACCACAAGACCCAGAAACTATACAACACAAAGATCAACTAGCACCAACTGATCATCAAGCAAGTCCTCAGAAAATCCAAAATCTGTACATAAGACCATAGAGACAGAGCAGTAATCAGAACAACAATCAGAGCATGAATCAGAACCAGAAGTAGACCAAGAGCCAGTAAACAGATATTACACCAAATTTTGTACCCAAATGATTATCCCAATCCCAATCACTTAGAAGAATCATCTGTAAATAATTATGACAATAGAAAAGAATAAATGAAAGAAGAAGACACAACATTTGATTTGCAATCAATACCAGATCTAGAAACTGATGATGATGAATGAATGAAAGCACAAAGACTTAATCACGAACTCTTTTGTTACCTATAATCATCTTTATTAAACCACAAAAGGAAAAAAGAAGGAAGAGAAATTAATCACATTTGATAGACATTTGAACTTTGTTCTTGACCCAAGTCAGAAGTTGACAAGCATTGGTGCATCAAACAAGGTAAGTGCAAGTTGACAAGTGCAGGTGCATCAAACACAAGTGAGGCATTGCTGACTTTGCAGATCTTCATGAGGACAGCAAACAAGAGAAGTATAAAGACATCCATGACCAAATACATCAATCGTAAGAAAGACATCCACACTGTGAAGAGGAACATTGGATCAGCATTGGACACATAGATTTGAAGGAGATAACTTACACCCAACAGAATTCTCACTGCACACAGTACTAGATTCCATCCAAGCAGTACATGCACATTACAAAAGAATTCCAGTGGAGTAAGTATGTAACACATCATAACATGGATAAGTCACTAGACAACACATAAAACATTTTCCTGACTTCACATTAACATGTGAAACACAAAACTTCCACTTAAGAGAGAAGGGTATATCTGCCTTAGTACAGAATTTCTCTCTCTTTGGTTCAGATACCTTCTACTCAAATCACCTGACACGTCATGTAAATATGAATTTTGCTTACTAACCCTTAGCAATAAATTTTACTAACACACAGGGACAATTTAGTTAGTTTAGTAAATTAGTACAGGGACAGATTTTCCAAACTTTTCTTTGTAAATATTGTACATAGCAAAAGTCTATGGTTTAACCAATAGACTTACAAATAATATAGTCTTACTTATTATTACTAACATTTCTAACATAGGCATAAGTGTACTAACCTATTCATACACTAACTTTAGCAAGTGAACTAGAATTTAAAAGCTTATTTTCAAAATGTTTTCTTAGTTAATATTTTCTGATTAGTTCATAAAATTAGATAGGTACATAGATAGAATTCATTACTTTGTTCTAGTTAGCAAATATTAGCCTTAAGAATGTTTGTGAATGTTTAAATTTAATTTGTTTTCCTTTCTGTTCAATTTTTTTTTTGCAAAACTTAAATCCCCATTCCTTTCCTATGCTTTTAACATAACCCGTCTTAGTTTAGCTTAGTTTAGTTTAAGCATAGTTTAGGGGATAGCAATTTTCTTATTTTGCAAACTTAGTTAGGGATAAGAGCTTAGTTAGAATCTAGCTTAGTATAAGAGTAGTAATCCCTTAGACTTTAGTAACTACTAAAATGTTGCCAGTTGCAAATTTTAATAAAAGAAAAGGAGCATAATGTGATACAGAGAGGAGGGCATAACAGTTTTGCAGGCTTTGCAGAGTTCTTATGTCAGTTAAGGGGTGTTTAGAATCTTGGGAAAAAGTTTCAGTTGGTCCTGGGAACTTGAGCAGGGAACCAGGGTCCAGCTGGGCTCCTTCTTGAGATTGAAACCTGGATGCAGTTTCTTTTAAGATTTGTTAATTTAGCTAAATCCTTTGAACCTCTTTACCCTACCTTATTCCTGATTTCATTTCCCTTACCTGAATGTCTGAGAAGAGTGAAAAGGAGAGTGAATCTGAGAGTTATTTCAAATCTGTGTTAATTTAGTCCTACCCTGGCAACAAATTATCTATTGAGTCTTTGTATCCAGCTTCCTAACCCCATAGATTACATAATCATCTTGAGAGCTGAATTAAGGCAGGTCCTTTCTCAGTCTCACGTTCCTGCTTCCCTTCCCTCACTTGAGGTTTCTCTTAGCGGCTGTTAGGGCTTCCTTGATCCTCTAGCCTGTCAATCTAACCTAGAAGACAATAAACCCCATTTGTGTTTAAACAAGGCCTTTGGCTACTTCATTAGTTAATTAGTAAGAGAGGGAGGAAGAGAGAGAGAGAGGAATATCATACTCTCTGGGGTTTGAGGAAGCTGAGGGTATCCATTTTGGAGGAAGTGTAACTTCAATACTAGTCCCTTCCTGTGAAACTGACTAAAGCCTGAAGTTAGTTTCCAGCTGTCTTGGCTGACTCTAATTGGCTCTGTAAAGTGTCCTTTTACTTGAAGGGATCAGTTTATTTCCCTTCAGTGTTTTGACTTTAACCTGGGTCCCAGTCTGTATTTCCCCGCTGCTGTTTGCCTGCCTTAGATTAATTCATCCTCTCCCTTGCAACCCTTGTTACCTCAGTGTTATACTCCCTAAACTCAGACATTCCCTTATTTCTCCTACAACCTCAACTACCAACCTTCATCATTATACCTCTCTCATCCACCATATTGCCTTAATTTCCCTACTACCTAGTCTATTCTCTTGATCACCTCCCTGGGTCCCTTGCCTTGCCTTATTCCCTGTTCCTAACAGTGATTACCCCTAGCTTCAGCTTCATAATACATACTACAAATCCCCTTATTGCATCTTAATAATTCCCCTATTACAAGACTCTAAGTGATCACCCTAGTGCAAATATTAATAATATGGAAATAGGTCTTGATCGATGACACATGTAAAACCCAGTGGAATTGCTTGTTGGCTATGGGAGGGGGGAAGGAGGGGAGGGAAAGAATATGAATCATGCAACCATGGGAAAATATTCTAATTAAATTAATTAAATAAAAATTTTCAAAAAAAATATAAAGAGTAAAGGGGTCCTGAGACCAAAAAGTTTTAGAACCTCTGGACTACATTTTGCTGCTTCTCAAAATAATGCAAATATTTGACCATATCTGTGATTTCATTAATATGGTGAAACAAACTCCTTCTACCAATGCAGATCAGCTCCTATTCTTAAACAGTTGTCTATGCACTGAAAAGTTCTATCAGTGAGTCAATCAACAAAAATTTTTGTAAACCCTTTCTTTTCTGTCTTAGAATTAATATCAGTTCCAAGGCAGAAGAATAGTGAGTGAGGGCTAGGTGATTGAGGTTAAATGATTTTCCCAGAGTCATACAACTAAGAAGTGTCTGAGGCCAGATTTGTACTCAGGACCTCCTTTCTACAAGTCTGGCTCTCTCTCCACTGAGTCACCTATCAATAAGAATTTTTAAGCACTTTTTCCCCCCTCTAAAACCCTTACTTTCTGCTTTAGTATCAAGTCTAAGACAGAAAGTTAGCAAGAGCTTGGCAATCAGGGGTAAGAAAGTGACTTGCCTAGGTCACAAAAGTAAGAAGTATTTACCTAGCTGTACCAATTTTTTTAGCACTTTGTATCAGGCGCTGTGATAACTACTGAGGATACGAAGAAAAGCAAAAATTGGTCCCCACTTTTAAGCAGTTCCCATTCTGATTTTGGAGACAACATAGAATTCATTTTTGTAAATATTCAATGTATACAATGTAAATGGAAAGTAATCTCTGAAGAAAGCCACTAGCATCTGGGGGGACCTCTCATAGGTCTCCAGAAAAATGTGGGCCTTGAGATGAAGTTATTAAATCTAAAACCCTCATTTCAGAAACTGGTACTCAGAAGCAGGTGATTGATCCAGGGTCACCTAGCCAGGATAAGACAGGGGGTCTGAGCCATGTTGCCCTAACACTAAGATGAAATCTCTGAATATTTAATTTTTCATCACTCAAGCCTTACCTGAATGTGATGGGGATGCTCTTGGATGAATTCTGCCATCTCAGGCTAAGTATGTACCATCCTTCTTTGCATTACCTCTCTTTGCCTAGGGACTTGCCATAGTCCCCAACAACATCTGGGCATTTATAACCAGTCATTACATATATAATTGGTCATTTATATATAGTTGTTGTCCTAGTCACCTAATTTTCATCCATACAACTTTAATTTCCCCCATCTGGCCAAGGAAGGGGTCTAGAATGACAGTGATGACTGCTCAGATCCTCCTGGCACCTGAATAAGCATCTGACAAAGCAAGAATTATCCAAATAGCTCTAATACCTGTAGCCTGGTCTTGGCCTTGAAGCTGCTTTTCCTTCATAATAATAATAAAAGTCTTTCAGCTTGACCATCAGCCAAGCCCAGTAAAATAGATTCTCAAGCAGATTCCAAAGAGTCCTCAGTCAAACCTATCTGAATCAATTTTAGCTGTCCGAAATAAGGAAAGAAATGTATACTTTACTCAATGCGAGTAGACTTCAGGTCGGTATTATAGAATCCTATATGGCATACCTGTTAATTTCTATGTAATTTACATTTTCCCAGAATTTTACATGTCTCCTCAAAAAAAATATATTTTAAAAAAGGTTGTTTTGGATTGTGTTTTATTACTGTTTTTCCCCAGTAAATCTTACTGTGGGGTCTGTTTTGCACAAATATTAAAGAGGAAGCAGCAAAATACCACAATCCTCTGTTGTAATTGTTGGGTAAGGCAAAACTGAGGTCACATTAATGTGGTAAAAGCCCCACCTTCACATATTACAACCAGCACTACTCTCATTTTATAATTTATTTTTCTTACATGTTGATACAATTTTTTTAACCCTTACCTTCTGCCTTAGAATTGATTTTTTTAAATCCTTACTGTGTATTGGTTCCAAGGCAGAAGAGCAGTAAGGGCTAGACAGTGGGGGTTAAGTGACTTGCCCAGGGTCACACAGCTAGGAAGTGTCTGAGGTCAGATTTGAACCTACAACCTCCCTTCTCTAGATTTGAACCTACAACCTCCCTTCTCTAGGCCTGGCTCTCAGTCCACTAAGCCACTCAGCTGCCCTCGATACAATTTTAATAGTCATTTTCTGGCATCTTGCAATCCATATTCTCTCCCTCCATCCTTCTTCTCCTTGCTCCTGGAGATGGCAAGTAATTTGATATAGGTTATACATGTACTATCATATAATATCTATTTCCATGTTCATCATGTGAAAGAAGATACATATTGCTTTATAAAAGAAAAAAACTCATAAAGGAGATAAAATGAAAAATGGTATGTTTCAACCTGCATTCTGACTCCATGAGTTATTTTTGTATGGTGGATAATCTTTTTTGGTCATGAGGCTCTTGGATTTGTCTTAGATCTTTACATTGTTGATAATAATTAATTGGACCTTACTTCTGTTACTCTATAGTATTCTCTGGTTCTTCTTGCTTCACCTGGCTTCATTTCATACAAGTCTTTCTAGTTTGTTTTTTTTTTTTATGATTGTTCTCTTTGTCATTGCTTATGTCACAAAAATGTCCTATTATAATCATATACTGCAACTTGTTTGGTCACTCCTCAATTGATGGACATCCCTTTAGTTTCCAATTCTTTGCTGCCACAAAAAGAGATACTATAAATATCTTCTTACAAATAGGCGCTTTCCTCCCTGTCTTTTATCTCTTTAGGATACAAACCTATTAGTGGTATTGCTGGGTCAAAGGGTATATACACACTTTTATGGCCCATTGGGCATGGTTCCAAATTTCTCTCCAGAATAGTTGAATCATTAACTACTACTTCTCCACAGAATATGCAATCCATCTAGCTGATATGTTGTAGACCTAAAATGCAATTTTTTTGCATTTATTTATATATTTTCATGTAGTTATTAAGATATTTCATGTATTACAATTTCATATAATTATTTTATATTATAGTTTCATATAGTTATTAAGATAAAAATACAACAAATAATGAAGCCACAGATTTAGACAGACAGAAGAAACATCAGAGATCATTTATTTAGGAAAATGAAATTTTAAAAAATTTTGTATTGATATTGCCTGTTTTTATTTAACCTCCATTTTCACAAACTTCCCTTGGTCCTGCTCTACCCAGAGAGACCTCTCTTGTAATTGTCTCAATTGAATTTGAATAAAAGGGTAAACTGAATAAAAGAGTAAACATTGCAATATGACATTTATTAATAGGAGTGATTATTTATTAATAGGTGTGTATAACTTGTCAATAAATGGGCCAATGACTTGCCTCCACTTAGGCCAAAGATTCTCAGCAAAAGGACAGGTCTTTTTTTTTTTACAGGTTTTTGGGGAATATGTTTAGTTAAAGTAAAAGCATGGATTTAATAGGATTTTGAGGCCCATATAAAGAGAAACAGGAGAGAGTGGGAAGATCCTGTGCTGGCAGCATCAGACAACACTTTTGGAAGTTATGACAATTAAGTGAATATTTTCCTCGAGTCAGTATTCTTTTCTGGTGATCGAGTAGTGTCTCTTGGAAGAATCATCCTTGGAGACAGCAACTAACCTCTTCATTAGCCTACTTTCATCATATTCCAAGTGGACTTGGTCCTCAATTACATGATGTGATTTAAGATTCTGTTCTAGCATCCCTGAGGCATTCCAACTGGCCCAGACCAATCTTGACCTCTCTGGGTGATTCCAGTGGCTGGATACTGTCATCCTTGTCTCTTTACAGGGTCAGAGGTAGATGTCATGTTACAATATTTTTCCAGCTGGGGAAGGGGCAGTTGGATTGAAGGAGAGAAAAGCATGGAGAAAAACCCAGAGGGCCAGAACCAGCAGGCAAACAAGCTTTGGAAAAGCAGCTTCCAAAAAAGCTTTTTTCTCTATAGATACCACAGTCCTGAATTTCACTTCCAAAAATAAATCGGAAAGCATGACATCAACCTGAGGAACCCACACTGAGAAGATAGTTGGAACCCTATGCTTCTGAGAGGGCCTCTTTGCTTCACAGTCATACTTCTGATGATGGATGTTTATTTATCAAATCCTTATCTAAAGTGTCTTTGACTAGCTTTTAAAAATAAAAACAATTTCTATATTTTGACATACATGGGTAAAACATATTGAACAGAAAACCGTCCGTTAAGATTTTTAAAATTGGAAACTGGTACATGAATAAATTACACTTAAACTGAAAATCTCCCCATAAGATTTGAAAATCTGGAGATAATTCATAACTTGAAATATTTTCACTTTAGAATATTATACAAAGAATGACTTTGTCAATGAGTACAGAAAAGTGGTAGTGTCTGATGGTTATATTATAATAACGTACAATGCTATTAGCTTCTGATATTAGATTAAGTAAATCATATTTCAAACTCCAGATTATATGTGGCATTCTAAATCCTAATTAAAATTTTATAAACCAAAAATCCTGATAATATTTAGTTGGAGAAATCTATTATTAATATTCTTAGTCTAATCATCCAGGAAAAAGTAGTTTCCATTCTTCTTTTGTTCAACATCTTTGATTGAATTAAGTTTGTTTATTCTTGGTCTGTAGTTGTTTGGATCTCTTCTAAATGTAACTTTGAGCTTTGGGAAAATGTACTCATACCAGCCAAAAAAGGTTGGAGGACTGTTTGCAAGGGTGTTCTTAGATTGAATTTCATCAAAAACGATGACCTGATCTGCTAGGTAAGTGGCCATAATAAAGGATCATGGTTGCTTGATTACATAAAAATATGAGGCCCAACTCTATCTCCTTCTTACGTAGTTCACAAGGTCAGTAAAATTCCTTGAAGCAAGAATAGATCAATAATTAGCAGGAGAGACAGATATCTAAACTAAACCCAATGCGGACCAGCTGAATTCTGAACTAAATTCAGAGACAATGAACCATGACTTAAATAGTTAGAGACAAAAACAGTTACAGGATAAAATCAATTATTGTGAAATAAGATCAATAAGAAAATTAAACAGGACCAATTTTAAACCTCTCACAAAAGAAATAAGTAAAAAAAAAAGTTGGCAAAAGAGGGGAAAGCATTATAGCAAAATTAGCCAACACATCAACTATATTAGCTAAAATGTATATGCTATGTTGTGTGGTCAGTATAAGTTAAATATTAATATTAGTTCATTGCATGTGGTTCCTTTAAGTACAATATTATTTTCCTCTTTATTTTACTATTATAATGACTTTTTACTTTGTCTAATAATTGAATCTCCTTTTTAAAAAAAATTCACCTTTTCATAATAATTGTGTTCCAGCATCTCATTTTCATTGTGTTATTGTTTTCTTCATAGATGATTTTCTTTTATACAATGGATTATTGAGTTTTGTTTTCTTTTACATTTTGTCATTCTTCTAAGTTGTTTAATCCATTTAGATGGAAAATTACTATTATTATATTTGTAAGTTTCTCCATATATTTTGTATTGAGTTTGCATTCTCTTATTCTGTGAATAACTTACTTTGTCCCTGTGATTAATTTTGCTCACACTATTTTGACTTTAGTTGTTCATTCCATTAGGTTCTCCCCATTGTCCCAGCTATTGTTTGACCATCTTATCATTGAATTTTCTTCAGTTATTCATTTCTGTCTTTATTTTACTTAATTTTATTACCTTTTTCTACCCTTTCTTTTGTCCCCCTCCCCCACCTATTTAAGTTTAAACATCAATCCTTTTCCCTTTTGAGCTTCTTGAGGGCAGAGATTTTCTTCATTGCCCTTACTGGCTTGATAAATTAATTTCTTTTTTTTTTAACTCTTACCTTCTGTCTTACTTCCAGTTGTAAGACAAAAGAGCAGCAAGAGCTTGTCAAGCAGGGTTAAATGAATTGCTTAGAAAGCTCACAGGTAGGAAGTATCTGAGGTTAAATTTGAACCCAGGTCTTTCTGGCTACAATCTTGGTGCTCTATCCACTGCCCCTCTTATTTTTTATAATTTCTTTTGACTGTACCCATTCCTACAAAGTTCTTCTCTAATTTTCTATATTTTTTTGTATTTGTGTATTCTGAATTTTTTCTCATGATATACCCAGAGAGATAATTCTCTCTGCATATACTTCTGGATCACATGAGCAACAAAAAAGGTGGACTTGACTTTTTTTTCTGATTCATAATAGAATATTATGTGCTACAGATAAAGTAATTTCAGCTGTCTCCTCGATATAAGACACTAAGAACCAAAAGGAAAAGACAATATGAACAAAATTTATCTTCAAAAAAACATCTCAATTTCTATATAACAATAATAAAATCCAACAAGGAATGATAGAAAAAATAAACATAATTCCAAGTAATTACAAAATCCATAATGTTTTGGGGGATCACTCTACCAAAGCACACAAAAGATTTATTTAGATTCAATTATAAAATGCTCCTTAAAAAATAAAGACAAATATCTAGATGAATATTCAATGCTTAAGGTTAGGCTCTGCCAATATAATAAAGATTAACTTAATACTAAAGTTAACATACACTTTAATGCTCTATCAATCAAATTACCAAGAGGATACGTGGTAGAACTTGATAAAATAATATAAAATTCATTTGGAAAAACAAAAGACCTAAAACATCAAGGGAAATGATAAAAAGAAAGAAGGGCAAAAGGAGGATAGTACTTCCAGACCTCAAAATATGCTCTAAAGCAGCAGTTAAAACCATCTGGTACTAGTTAAAAACAAAGAGATAGATTAATGAAATAGACCAAAGAAGAATCAGAAACAATGAAATTCATCAATCCAGTGTTCAATACTGCATAAAAGATAAATTACTTAGGGGAGAACTATCCATTTAATAATAATAATAAACTAATGGGAAAGCAATAAAGCATCCTGGAATAAATGAGGCTTAGACCAATATCTTACACTGTATCTAAATTTCCATTCTAAATAGATAGAGGACCTTAGTGTTAAAGATATAAAAACAATAGAAGAGAAAGTGATCATATACATATATATACATATATATATCTTGCTGATATGGGAAGGAGATGTATTCTTAAGCAATAAGGGATAATGGATATTGCAAAAGATAAAATGGATAACTTTTATTACATGAAACTGAAAGTTTTCTCCACAGACATTAAAATATCTAGGAAAAGAAAGGAAGAAGTCAAATGGAAAATAACCTTTTGACAAAATTTCTCTGATAAGGATTTGCCTCCAAGATATATAAAAATTAATAAAGATAATCAAAGAAAATGACAATATTTCTTAAAGTAACTGCAATATATTTATAACCACATAAAATTCAATCACTAAATAAAATTCAATTGAAATCACTAATAACTGGAGAAATGCAAACCAAAATAATTGCAAAATTGCACTTCATACCTAGAAAATTGTCAAAAATGTTTTAAAAAATAGAACTAAGGAGCAGCTAGGTGGCTCAGTGGATTGAAAGCCAGGCCTAGAGACGGGAGGTCCTACATTCAAATCTAGCCTCAGATACTTCCCAGCTGTGTGTCTCTTGGCAAGTCACTTAACCCCTACTGCTTACCCCTTACTGCTCTTTTGCCTTATAACCAACATATAGTATTGATTGTAAGATGGAAGGTAAGGGTTCTAATAAATAAAAATGGAAGGAGGGCTTTTATTGATAGAACTTTGAATTGAAACAAACATTTTGGAAAGTAATTTGTAATTATGTAAACAAAGTGACTAAAATGTATATATACGTTTTGATCCAGATATTCACTTACTATACTTATATAACAAAGGAATCCATTGATAAGAAGAAAGTCCCCATTATATACCAAACTATGTATAGCAGTATATTTTGTATAGCAAAGAAATGGTAGCAAAGCCTATTGAGAGGAGAATGGCTAAACAAATTGTGGTCCACAAATCCAGTGGATTAATACAGTGATGTATGTAATAAAAACAGAGAAGCATAGAAAAATCTACATGATGTAAAATGAAGTAAGCAGAACCAAGAAAACAATATACACAATGATTAAAACAATGTAAATGGAAAGAACAAACACACACAAATGAAAAGTGAATGTAAACAAAATTATAAAGATCAAGCATGATACCACGAACGAAAAATATGAAAGAAAACTTGCAACCCACCACTTAATGGAGGTGAGAGGACTGTATCAAGTTGTTGCACATGCTTTTGTGCTTTTTCAATTTATTAATGAGTTATACTGACTCTTTTTCTTTTTCTATAAAAAATACTATTTATCATATGGAAAGATTCCCACAGATAGCAAAAGATCCTGGGGAAAACTATAAAGTTGTAAAAAACTTTGAAAATTAATAAAAACTTTTTTTAATTCTAAAATCATCCTGTAGATTAAGCTTCCTTCTTCTATACAGCTGCTTATTGGTTTTTAAAATCTTACTCCATTCTTCTCTCTCTCTCTCTCTCTCTCTCTCTCTCTCTCTCTCTCTCTCTCTCTCTCTCTCTCCCTCTCCCTGTCTTTTTGTTACACATACCTAACTCTAAGAAATATCAGTTTAAGAGGAAATTTCCTTTCTCCATGGATGTGGAAATCTATCACTTCTGCCCTCTTAATTTCCACCTTTATGTAAAATCTTATTGTGTTATCTCCTCCCACAAAAGACATTTATTTCACCTGTAGGGGATCAGGGAATTTAGTCTATGTTCATTATTTCAATCTTTCCATCTTCATTTCTCCTAATCCTTCCTTTAAATATTTAGGCCCTTAGGTATTTAAAAACAAATATCCTAATTGTCCTTCATTACTATTAAATGATCCTGTTTTATTTCAATTGTCTTTCCTTCATATTTGCAGGTCTTTCTGTTCCTTACTATAAGGATGGGATTTGTGCAAGGGGGAGGGGACAAAAGAAGCCAGAGAAGGAGTGACTGATAGTTTGTGATAGTTACTGACAGTTGAGAGGCCAGAGAGAATTCTGGGAGTTCTCTGAGGAAGAAGTGGAGAAGAGGTCTTCCGGCAGAGGACTGAGAGAGGGAGGAGAACATCCCAGCTCAGATCCAGTCCCAAGGGTTCCTGAGGATCTTTCTTTGGAAATTGTAACTATGATTCCCTGGTCAAAGGCATCCCATGGCTTCTCACCCATCAAGACTTCAACAAACGAGTCACATAAGTTTTTGGGCTGCATTTTGGGAGCAATCTCTTAGTCTCCTTCTCCCATTACCCAACCTTGCTGAGAGACCCTTTCTGGTCTAACTTATAATTAAAGAAAAGGATATAAATAGAAACAGAAGGAGAAGGGGTGGGGGAAGAATCTTGGGAGTAGGAACCCCAAAAGTTCCCTCCTGAGTGAGAGACCCCATAGAAATAGAGAAGAGAAACCCCAAAATCACTCTGCCCTTCACCCCTTCCCCCAATCCCTGAATTGTGAATAATAAAAGTCATTCATTAGTCAGATAGCATTCCAGAGTGTCTGAGATACAATGAGGGAGAGGGGAACCACAGCTTGGTCTAACTGCCTCCATCTTGGAGCCAGACCACCCGCTGTGAAGTTGACTGACCTAGGGGGAAGCTTGTGTGAACCCTGTCCTCATTCAGAATCATATTGGGGTACCACATACCTCATCTTATAGGGAAGCCTCACCCCCAACTCCTGTGGGGCTGCATGACCATCCAGGTCACCCAGTTTTGGAGGGACACCCCCTTAAAGTCTAGCCAGTGTATAATTGTTGGGAGGAGAGAGCTAGAAGAGAGTCTCACCACAAAAGACTCTCTCTCTCCCTTCTATTATAACCTTGGTCACTAGCTCTTTTTATTGATACAGTTTTGGCAAGCCAGCTAGGAGAAAAATAGTTACCCTCTGGTTCAAACAGAGGCTATTTTTTTTCAGAATTATTTAGGTATTTTACCTAAGCTGGCTCTGCCAAAACTGCAATAATAAAGAGAGCCAAGTAACCAATGTTACAATATTCTTTTTATTGATACATCATATAAATTAATTCTTTTTTAAAAGACCTATCAGTATAAATTATTTTCCCTTCTTTTTTTTAACTTATAACTTCTATCTTAGAATTGATATTAAGTATCAGTTCCAAGACAGAAAAGCAGTTAAGGGTCAGGAATTGAGGTTGCCCAGTGACTTGGAAATGAATTGCCCAGAGTCACAAAGCTAGACAGTATCCAAGGTCAAGATTTGAACCCAGGACCTCTTATTTCCAGGTCTAGTGCTCTAAACATTGTGCCATCTATCTACTCCTTAAATTGGTTCTTATTTTCTTCTTTTATGAATCTCATTTCCCTTTAGAACTATTTTGGATCTCTGAAGAATCCACAGAATTCTGCCTTTCATTAGTTAATATTATTTTACTTTCCTTCCTATTTCATTATTTGCTTAATATTCTTTGCTTTCTCTTATTCATTCTTACTTTTGTATTTTAGGATCCTTTCTGTTGGTGTATCTGCTTGTGCACCAGGTTCTTGTTCAAACTTTTACTCTTAATCATGTGGTGTAATAATTATTCCCTTGCATTTCTTGTTCTTTTCCCTCTGCCAGTAATTGTTAGACTACTTCAAGCTTATCTTACTGAAGGAATTTGGGTTGAAAAAGGCTAAAGCCCCTGCACTGAATCCCCCCAGGGGGAGTGTGCTAGCTCCAGCTGAGTTTCCAGGTCCCTTTCTGACAGGCTTGATTGGACTGAGTGTGGTAATTCATGAAGTTTTTATCTTGTTTTATGGTATTCTGTCTTCCTATCTTACTTTGTATCTGGTCCATAATTCTTTTTGGTTTGTGATTTAGATTCAGAAGCAACTTGCATAAACCTATTTTTTTAATGATCTTACCTTTTTTTTTAATGCTTACCTTCCATCTTAGAATTGATACTGAATATTGAATCCAGGGCAAAAGATATGAGCTAGGCAGTTGGGCTTAAGTGACTAATTCAGAGTCTGATTTGAACCCCAGATCTTCCCATCTCTAGACTTGGCTCTCCATCCACTGAGCCACCTGGCTGTCCCTGACCTTACCTTTAAAAAAATACATTTATATACCATAATTGCATGATACAGTGGAAAGAACTTTGAAACTGGTTTCAGTTCCTGGTAGTTACTACCTGTATGACCATGAGCAACTCATTTTAGTTCTCTAGGCCTAGGTTACTCATATGCTAAAAGGGAAGGTATTTTCCTGGATTATCTCTGAGGTCTCCTCCAGATCCAATTTCTTTATATGTGGTGTGATATGATAAGGAGATGTTATAAGAAAGAGAATGAAAAGAATAAATAGGGGGCAGCTGGGTGGCTCAGTAGATTGAGAGTCATGCCCAGAGACAGGAGGTCCTGGGTTCAAATCTGGTCTCAGATACTTCCTAACTGTGTGACCCTGGGCAAGTCACCTAACTCCCATTGCCTACCCTTACCACTCTTCTGCCTTAGAACCAATACCTAGTATTGATTCTAAGATGGAAGGTAAGGGTTTAAAAATAATAAATTAATTTTATTAACAATACTTAAAATTTGCATGAGTCTTTTGTTTCATGTAGTTATTTCACCATCTTTTGTAAATAACACTGATACAAATGTTTGACAATTTTACCATTTTGTTTGGGAATGACTGAAAATATTGCCACAAAACCATAAGACATTCAAAATTATTGTACAATACTTTTTCTCTTTAACATATGGATGAATTGACCAGATACTTCTTCTTGGGGTAAATTACTTTCTCCAAAGAATATTCTTATTATTGGTATCTCATTAACAGCAAAGGTTATACCTTGTAGTAGTGTTGGCACTTGCAATGTCATTCATTACTATTTTTTGACAATGCCTGAAATTCTGGCACTTGCTAACATCTGTTGGGCCAGTTAGTGAACCCATGCCTGAGGTTAAAGTCTTGTCTGGTTTATAAAAACACCTTAATATCAACAGTCCAATAAAGGATACCTTCCAGAATGATAGGCAGAGTGTTTTAGCAAGAAATAACCTGCCTTCTAAGAGGTTAAAATTTTAGCCTCTTTTCACTCCAGAAAACCATCTTGAGAGTCAGGCTAAACCAGTTTGAAGGTAACTGACAGGCCATTGGTGAGTTAAGGAAATGTCTGCTATAAGCATGTGAAGACTTCTCTGGCCAGAATGGATGGATGAAAAAACAATTTGTTCCAGAGGCTATGAAGGCACCTGAAGCAGGAGCAGCTGTGGAGTGCTTAGAGCTTAGTCAGACATGGATGATGCCAAGGACCTCCACTGCATCCTGGGCCATATTCAGTCATCCCAACATCCAGTCTTGCCACTGGAATTTGATGACTGGTTGAGAGAGTGAGGATGACTCTTTCATGTAAATCTGCTTCTTACCTCCAATTCATGTGCAAGTCAAGACATTATCCTGTGATGTTTTTTGGTCCTCTTCAAAAATGAAGGATGAATAATGTTCTATTCCCTCTTACATGTGAACAAATCGAAGTCCAGAGAAAACTGTTATGAAGTTATACAAGTAGTAAATGGCAGTCAGAATTCAATACTGTGTCCTTGAATTCATCACCTCTAATTATCTCTGAAGATTCATCCTCAAAAAAAGCAACCCCAGATTTGCTTCAGTCACTTCTCTCTGTCCAGGCTTCTTCATTATGTGTGGTGATACAGCCTTCCTGATCACTCTTCTTGAGGTCAATAGATTCTGAATTGTTTTTCTTTGTATTGGGAAAACTTTATCAATGACCTCACAGTTAAATTATTGTTATTACTGGAAACCACAAGGATAACACTGGTATTCTTGCCTTACACCTTACTCCTAACAACAAAATCTTTGACCTAGGAACACTGATCTTGATATTCATGGACAAGATACACTATCTCTTAATCCTGGGCATATTCTCTGGCTGTCCTACATGTCTGGAATATTTTCTCTGCTTTATATCACCTAATAACTTCTCTGGCATCTTTTACGTCCTAACTAAAATTTCATTTTCCCAGAGGAAACCTTCCCCAAATCCTCTTAATTCAAGTGCCTTCCATCTCCTAATTTTTTTCCTATTTATCCTGTATGTAAGTTGTTTCTATGTATTTGCTTGATTGCTGTCTGCCAATTAGACTGTGAACTCCTCAAGGGCAGGAATTGTCTTTTGCTTCTTTTTGCATCTTTAGTACTTAACACAGTGTCTAACACATAGTAGGTACTCAATAAATGTTTATTGACTGACTGATTTTATTTTGTGTTATCCAATGCCATAAGCTGTAGACACGTCTATCTGTCTGCAAACTGAGTTATAGGTCCTACTTCTATAGCAGTAGTAAGTACCCTAAGAGAGGAAGTCCAGATAATCTTCTCTGGGCAAGTCTACTGAACCATAAGAGAAGTGATTTCCCTACCATTTCTATTTGAACCCCTCCACAATCACAGAAAGAGAATAACTTCTTTCATGAAATTGCAGTGATATATTATAAACCCATATGTAGAGCAAGATCACAATCATTCCAATTTAAAGTCCATTTGCTATTCTCATTCAATGTGATATTTTGTTTTCCTATATGGAAACTACAAGCAGGTAGCAAGCAAGTTTGCCTTTTAGATATTGCATCCATTTGGTGGTCTTTATTATTCTGTGGATAATAGAATCACTCTATGGGGAGGAGAATAGGACCTAGCAGGCATATGGTCTGATAAGTTACCTGCACAAGATTGTGAGAGTCTGCTTCCATGTGTTGTCCTAATCTACACATGTCTCATTCTTCTAATTAAAAGTTCACTGAAGGAGCAAACCCAACCCACTCTGGATCTGCAACCAGAAATAGTCCAAATTGCATGGCCTCTAGGACCAAACATTTTATTCACTCATAACCACCCTGTAAAAACTACATCTGCTAAAGAAACTGCAACCTAAAGTAGAGGCAGCTGGGCTAGCTCAGTGGATTGAGAGCCAGGCCTAGAGACGAAAGGTCCTAGGTTCAAATCCGGGCTCAGACACTTCCCAGCTGGGTGACCCTGAGTGACCCATTGCCTACTGGTTGTGGCCCTATGCTCCTAGAATGGAGTCCCAGGATAAAAAACAAAAACAAAAACAAAAAAAAACTCGTAGGCACACTACCTTCTCTCTCTCTCTCCTCTTCTGACTCATAACACCACTCTGCTTCACTGCAACTGCATGTAAACTCTTCTTCCATGCTCCATTTCCTGTATGTTTCCTGTCTGTTCTCAATATACTCCATCACAAATAGCCAGAAGTTAGATCTCTTACTGCCACATGAAACAGTGATTATCCACACCAGGCAAATGCCTTAAAAGACCCATGATACTTGGGAAATTAAAAAAGCCTGCATTCTGACCCATTATTTAGGACAAGATGCTCTTCTTTTCAACTTTCTGGTTCATAGAGTCTAAAACAAGAGAATAGCAATTTTAGAGAAAGCATCATTCAGAATATCACTTATCCCAGAAAAGGGTAAGGGCAGAAAAGTGGGCATGGTCTTTAGCAATAAAGACAGCATTAATGAACTTAAGAGAAAATTCTTTCAGTTTTAAGCAAACTAGAATTCATGGAAGTGAAGGACAATAAGGTGGTAAGGGATATAGCTAATAAGTGCTAATGAAAGCTAATACTAGCTAATATTCCATACTGTCTAGAAATTTAAGGAGAAGAAAGAAATGATTATAGCTTGAAAGAGTGTCAGGATCTTGGGAATTTTTTAGGATAGGAAGATATGAACATTTCTGTAGACTGAAGGGAAGGAGCCAGTTTAGTGGGAATACTAGATTTAGGATAGCTAAGAATAGATTGCAAGCTCTTTGATGGCAAAGACTATCTCATTTTAAATTTTGTAAACTTACACAATGTCTACTACTTGGGATATACTTAAACATTCTTGCTGAATTGAAATCAAACAAACAGTTAAAAGTACAGATGAAAGAATTAATCTTAACAAAGAGAATGGCAACATAATGCTCTGAGACTGAAAGAAAGGAGAAAAAAAGGATGTATGAGGAAAACTGAGACTATCAGGAGGCAAAGTTAAAGGGATACATGGTATGTTTACTTTGGGGAACTGCATCTCCCCCAAACCTGTGCTTAAATAATTGCTTATGTGCCCAGTTTAAAACAATGATGGAAATTTTATAGAAGTAGGAGAGATGTGGGAGAGTGTATTTATGGAGAAGTCAGGCATATGAACAGGGAAATCTAAGATCCAAGAAGTAAAAACCCAGTTATGTAAAGGGTGAACTGAGACACGGTGTTCTTGGTGGCATTTTTACTTACTTCTCCCTAACATGAACACTGTGACTCTATCACTATTTAAGGTGACAATGACATAAATTTCTGCCTGTGAAAGTCAGGCCAAGTGAGGGGCTATCCATTTACTACCCAATTATTATACATTGAAAACCCCAGAACAACCCTCATTTAAGGATATTCTCTTTCTCAGGAAAAGAAACACTTTTAATTAACTGTAGTGTGGTCTAACCCTTTCTGCTTGCAAGTAAGAATAAGCCACTATGAAGGGCTTTAAATGTCAAACAGAGAATTTTGCATTTGCTTTTGGAGGCAATAGGAGTTTATTGAGAAGCAGGGGTGGCATGATCAGACTTGCATTTCAAGAAAATCATTTAAGTGGCTAACAGAAGGTTGTTTTGGAGTGGCAAGAGACTTGAGGCTGACAGACCTAAGAGCAGATGATTACAATAATCTAGGCATGAAGTGATAAGGACCTGCCCTAGAGCAATGACAGTGTCAGAGGAGAGAAGTGGGCATATTGGAGAGATATTGCAAAAGAGGAAATCAATAGCCCTTGGCAACACATTAGGTTGGGGGTGAGGGGTAAGAGATAGTGAGAAGTCCTGGATGACTTCTGGGTTGTGAACCTGGAATAGTAGGAGATGGTCTTGCCCTTTACAGCACAGAGAAAGTTGGAGGCAGGGAGGATTTAGGGGAAAAGAGAATGAGTCCTGTTTTGGACATATTGTTTAAGATGTCTACTGGACATTCAGATCTAGATGTCTGAAAAGCAGTTGAAGATCTAGATGTCTGAAAAGCAGTTGAAGATGTGAGACTGGAGGTCAGGAGAGTGATTGGGGAAAGATAGGTAGATCTGAGAATCATCAACATAGAGGTGGTAATAAAAATTCATGGGAAATGAGGGATCTGGGAAGGCCGGGAGAAATGCAAAGAAAGAGCATTCTAAACACAAGGACCAATCTGTAAAATACTACAGTCAGAAGACAGAGTATCATCTGTGAGAAAGAACTGACAGACCAGGGTAGATGGACCAGAGAGTACATGTACAGAAATAAAATAAAAAGAATGGAAAGGTGGGAAGGACATGGTTGTGAAGGACTTTATGTGCTAAATGGAGAATTATATAGTTAATCTTGGAGGTAATAAAGAATCACTGGCATTTATCAACTAGTGGGGGTAATATGGCAAGACCTGTCCTTTAGGAAAATTATTTTGGCACTTGAGTAGAGAATGGATTGTGGAGTGGCAAAGATTTCAGAGAGTGATCTTTTAAAAGGAGATAGCAACAGTCTGTGAAGCTCTGGCTTTGGTTCTTTCCAGGCTTCACTCCTGACTCTGGACATTCTCTACCATGCTATAAAAGTCTCTTCTCCCTAGAAGTTCACTTCACTCCTGGATTTCTCACCTTAGCAATACTTTCCACAACCATAGCCAATTTCTCTACAAACTTCCATTTTAAGGGATGTATGCAGGTCAGCCATATCTTTGTTTCTCCATAGGGTCTACTCTTGACTCTGGACTTTTCTACCATGTCCCCAAATCTTCTTCAACCTGAAATATTTTTTCCTTTAGCAAACAATATTGATTTTATTTCCACTCTTCATGATGAGAATGGATAGCATTTGCAGGCATAAAATTCTAAGAAACATAACTATGTCCTTATAAAAATAATAAGTGGTTATGGACGCTACAGAGGCTAGACATTATGGAAAACGTTGCTTTGTGGACCTTAACACAAATGTTCTGGTACAATGTTAATAACCAAAGATTTTCCTGGTTCTGCTTTTTTTGGAGCTTAGATTGGGTATTCCTTGCAGCATCAAACCATTCCATATGATCAGAAGTGGTCACTTGGGCTTAATATGCTTTTTAAACAATAAATTTTTTTCCAGATTACATGCCAATACAATTTTTTAGTATTTGTTTCTTGCTATTTTGAAATCCATGTTCTCTCTCGTCCTCCCACTCCTGCCTTATTCCCCCTCTCAAGGAAGGCAAGTAATATGATATAGGCTGTACCTATGTTATCACATAATACTTATTTCCATATTCAACATGCTATGTAAGAAGACACATATTACTTACCTAGACAAAAATTCATGGAGGAAATTAAGTAAAGAATGGTATTGCATTCTGTCTCCATCTGTTCCTTCTATGGTGGTTAATATCATCTTTTTGTCATGAATCTCTTAAAGTTGTCCTGGATACTTGCCTTGTTGAAAATAGTAAAGTCTTTGGTTTATTTTTAAGGTGAACTTGCTTAATCAGTTTTTATATTTTTTCAGTTTTATTGATATGGTTTTTTATATTACAAAGATTTACAAATTCTTCCCACTTCATGAGAGGTCTTTTGTAATGTTATGGGATCTCTATATATTTTAAATGTTTTCTGGCAATGTTTAATTGTAATTCCTTATGTGATTTTCAAGTTAATATGGAGATATTGTTATGTTGCTTTGGATTTTAAGTTTGTACAACCAATTTTGGAAGTTACCATGAGTAATGTGTTGGAAAATTTGCCAGTATTTGGATTATGTTGTTACCCTATATGCAGAATTAGATGGGTGTTTTATGGAATTGGTTAACGGTGCAAATCTGTTATCACTTGGCTGTGTAGGGACTCTGAGGTTAAAATCATGCTTAGAGTATTACAAAAAAAATGGATTCTATTGAACTTTATGTGCAGAGAGGATATTTTGTAAATAAAGGGGAAATGGGTGAAGTATCTGGCAATACTAACAACACTAAGTTACAAAATGAGGAAAATGAACTGGATAAGAGCAATGAGTTAGTAAATTTATTCCCACTGAGAGATGTTCCCATAATTTTAGGCAATGACATAGTGCACCTAAAGAAACACATCCAATTTATATGAGAGGATATTGAGACAATTAAAAGACGCACTCCCAAATATTTTGATGAACCAATCAGAGTGGTGAAGGAATTACATAAAGCAATCAAAATGTTCAATCCAGATTTCTCCGATTTCCACTTTTTATTGGGTGAAGTATTAACTAAAAAGGAAAGGAACCAGTTCTTAGAAGAAACCAGATATACACAGGGAATGACACCAGGGCCCCAAAACTGGCAGGAGATAGACTTAAATTTGGTACCCAATTACAGACTCTTGAAAGAGGCAAGAAAATCTGTTCTGAAAGTAATGGAAGGCCACTCAAGAAGACCAAATGCATGGGGAAAATACAAGAGAACACGGCAAACAGTACAGGAAACACAAGCATCATTTCTGGATAGAGTATTAGAAGCAGCTGAACACACTCAGGCCTAGATACACTGGCTGAGGATACTATTTCTCACATCGGGCATATCTTTGTAAATAACTCGGTGCCATTAGTCAGGAAATTTTTCAAAGAATATTGTCCTGACTGGGAACTTATGTCCTTAGACAAGATAAAACAAAAAGCCACCTATGTTTTTGCAGCTGAAAAGGACAATAAAATTGAGAGTCTGAGGAAACAACTTAAAGAGGTTAACTCAAGGGCAGAAGAGAACAAGATAAAAGAGGTAAAGGCAGTGGCAGCACTTAGATCTGTGCAGTCAAAAGAGCAGTATACTGCCTAAAGGAACAACAAGAGGAATCAAGGCCCAAAATGTTGTTTCCTTTGTAACTGAGTAGGCCATTTTGTGAGGGATTGTAGGTTCCATGGTCAGTTTAGTAGGCAAAATAACAACAGAAGCTACAATAATAACAATAGGTTCAATAACAACAGTAGGTATAGAGGAAATGGAAACTGGAACAATGGGTACAGGCAGAATAACAACTTCATATGCCAGAATGCATGTTGCCAGAGACAACAAGCCCAGAATCTTCAAGTAATGCAATATTGGGTGAGAACAGGAATGAGACCCAAGTACATTCAAGTGGTAGCAGGAAATACCAGTGATCAGAACAACGGGGCATGTTCTTTATGAAGGTGAGCCCAGAGTTCAGAAGTTTTAAAAAAATCTAATGAGAATGGATTAATAATTGATGAAATTGTGTGTTAAGGATAATTTTAATGGAATTATGGATAATGTGAATGGTGTAATTGGAATTAATGATAATTTGATTAATGTTGATAATAACTTAATTGGTGTTGATAATAATTTGATTAGTGTTGTTAATAATTGTGAAGAAAAAAATTATGTTGTAAATACAGGTGGAAATTCTAATGATTGTGTAATTAAGGAGAATAACGGAAATTGTGATTTGAATAAAGATATTTTGATTGTAACTGAGGACAATGATATCAGACTAGAGAAGAAAAGGACTAATGAGAGTAGAGTAAAATCAGAGAAAGGTGTTAAAGTTGTAAAAACCTGGGGAAATCATGTAATTCAAGAGGATGTTAACTTGGATGGACAGTAAATACCTGAGCTCTGTTCTGATGTAACTGTTTTAGCTCCTGTGTTGCAATCATTCCAACCACCTAATGGCACAGAAACACATGTGTCTGTAACTATTGGAGACCAGATCTATGACCTTCTGGTTGACACTGGAGCTAGTTAATCAGTTTTGCAAAGTTTTCCTGAGAATTGTAGAGCTGCTGATACAATGGAAGTTGTAGGTGCAATAGGCAAACTCGAGAGAGTAGCAAAATTACAACCAAAAATGATTACTCTAGGTCCTTTATCTGTGGAGCACACATTTCTCTGTGTGCCCAAATGTCCCATGAACCTTTCGGGAAGAAATTTTCTGTGTAAATTGTGAGTGACAATCCAATATACCAAATCTGGTGATATTTCTTTACATCTCCCAGAGGAACCTGTGAAGGTATTTCCATTGCCTTTCTTAGATTCAGTCAGTATAGAGGATGATTTAGGTACTAACTATCTAATACCCAAAGATATAACTAAAGAATTGTGGTCAAGATCATCCAGAGATGTAGGCTTATTGAAATCAGCTACTCCAATCAGGGTGATGAGTAAGGAAGCACAAGTTCCTTGTGTACTTCAGTATCCCTTGACTAAGGAAGCAATAGAAGGTACAAGACCAATCATTGAATCCCTAATCCAACAAGGCATAAGTATACCTTGCTTCTCTGAGTTCAATACACCAATTCCTCCAATTAAAAAAACGAAAATGGGATGAAAATGGAAGACCCATGTACAATTCATTCAGGTTTTGAGAGCAGCTAATGATTATGTTATCAAAACACATCCAATTGTACCAAGTCCAGCTGTTTTAATTTCTTCCATTCCAAATCAGGCTAGATATTTCACTATGGTAGATTTACACTCTGCATTTTTCTCAATTCCCATCCATGAGGATTCTTAAAAGATCTTTGATTTTACCTGGGAAAAGACTTAGATGACCTGGACTCATTTGCCATAGGGATTCACCAACTCACCTAGCCAATTCTTGCAGATTCTAAACTGAGATCTAAAACCCATTAAATTTAAAGAGAGTAAATTGGTGCATTTTGTGGATGACATTCTTCTTGCATCCCCAAATGAAAGGATGTGTCAGTTACAGTGTGTTTTGCCTTGAGTGCAATATCTTGGATTTGTGTTGTCAGAGAGTTCCAGAAGTATCACTCAAAAGATAATAGCAGATATACAAAAACTGAGTGCATCTAAGACCAAGAAGCAACTCAGAGCTATTCTTGGAAATACTGGTTACTATAGGCAGTGGATTCCTGAATATAGTGAGATCACTAAATGTTTGACAGATCTAACCAGGAATACAGAGCCAGAACCTCTGAAACTAAAGCCTGAACATTAGCCTTAAATAAATTTAGAGAAGTTATATTATCTGTGCCTGTGTTAGGAATCCCAGACCATGAGAAACCATTCCAGCTGCTTGTTAATGATTCCAAAGGTATAGCTTCTGGAGTACTTACACAGACTTTAGGACAAAGCTATCATCCAATTGGATACTATAGTTGTCAACTTCATCCAGTAGCTGTAGGTACAGTACCCTGTCTAAGGAGGGTAGCAGCACTAGCTGTGTTAGTCCAGAAGTCAGCTGATCTAGTTTTGGGATGTCCTTTAACAGTCTATTGTTCACATTAAATAGATGCACTAATGAGGAAGTTTTGTACTCAAGCTTATTCCAACCAGCAAATTTCTAAGTATGAAATTATTCTCCTGGGTAGTGAGAACATCTAGTTAAAGAGGTGTAGTATACTAAATCCAGTTACACTTCTTCTTGATTTGCCAAAGAATGGTGAACCATTACATGAGTGTATTGAAGTAGTAGATCTAGTGGATATGACTAGGATGGATTTAAAAGACACTTTGATCAAAAATCCAGACATGGTTCTTCATATTTGTGTAATAGAATCAGATGTGTACTGGTGCAGATAGAATTTGAGACGCTGTGATATGGTTCATCACCTAGTAATATTAGTGCACAAGGTGCAGAATTGTTGGCATTGAAGCAAGCCTGTTTTGTAGCTGATGATAAAAGTGTTTATATATATACAGACTCTCAGAATAAATTTTCTGTATGTCATGCAATAGGAAAGATCTGGAAATAACAAGGTTTTATTACTGCATCAGGAAAGCCAATAGCACATGCAGGAATAATAACTGAGTTGTTGGATGCTATCCAAAAGCCTAAACAGCTAGTGGTAATCCATTGTAAAAGTCACACTTGTGGTAGAGATTCAGTCTCTAAAGGAAATCACAGAGCTGATACCACTGCAAAGCATTCTGTCCAATATGCTCCAATTTATGTAATGAACTTAATAACAATTGAGTCAGATGATTTAGGAAAAACTTATGTAGACTCAGAAATTCAGAAATGGAAAGATAAATTTGGAGCAAGGAAAGAACATGGGATATGGATTACTGATACTGAAGACCATTGTTACCAAAAGACTTTTATACCTATTTATATCAAGCTATCCACACAAAAGGTCATTTTTGTACACAAGCTATTGTAGATTCCATCAAAACATAATGAGTTGCACCAAGAATAAGTACTGTTGTAAATAAGATCTGAAATAGATGTTCAGTCTGCAAAAAATTCAACCAAAGTGCATTCAGAAAGGTTTAGGTGATAGACCTTTAGCATATTGTCCATTTGAGAGTTTGATAATTTATTATATTAGCATGCCTAAACCTGGAAGATAAAAGTTTTGTCTTGTAATTTTTGATAGATTTACTAAATGGCCTGAAGCATTTCCATAAATTACCAACACAGCAAGCTTTGTGGTGAAAGTATTACTTAAGGAAATTGTTCCTAGGTTTGATGTACCTCTTACCATAGATTCAGATAAAGGATCTCATTTCACTCAGTATATCCTTAGAAGAGTCTATGAGAATCTAGGAATAACACCTAAATATCATGTTCCTTATCACCCACAAAGTTCAGGTCAAGTGGAGTATATTGGGAAATACACACAATAGGGAACTCAAGACTATGGTAGGGAAACTCTATACTGAAACTCATCTCAAATGGCCAGATATTCTTCCTATAGCTTTGTTTTACCTACATACAAGACCAAGAGCAGATATACATATATCATCATATGAAATGCTCTTTAGACATGCTCCATTAAAGGCAAAGACTTGTAAGGCTATTTATGCATCTCTCTTAGGAGGAGATTGCCAAACTGCTTCGTATTTAAGTGCATTATAAGAAAGGCTAAGAGAATTGCATGATATGAGAGTATTAATTTAATCTGGTCCATTGGATTATTCTCTTCATAATTTTCATCCAGGAGATATGGTGTGTGTGAGAAATTTTGCCAAAACACCAGCAACAGAATAGAGTTGGATTGGTCCTTATACAATTGTATTAGTTTCTCCATCTTCAGTAAAGGTATTAGGTAGAGATTTATGGTATCATTGTTCACATATTAAATTAGCTCAAGGAATAGATAATGAAAATGTAGAAATTGTTAATGAAGAAGACAGAGAAGAAATCATGTGAAATTGAGATCATCAGTCAAATAAAGTCTGCAGTCAAAAAGATCAGTAAGGAGTGGACCATTCCAGTGGAAGAGGACATTGAGATGGAAGAGGACATGGGTGAAGAGGAGGATTTAGGAATTAATGGACATTGTACTAAGCCAGAAAGTCTTATAAAAATAAACTGACAAAGACTTTGTTTTAAAGGAAATTTCCAAAGAAGAGGATTATTCAGGTAATGAATGGACTAATGTTTCAAAGGAATGTGGGTAGTGTAAATAGTATTACCACATATTCATATACATCCATCATTACACATAACCGTTAAGAACTTCAGAGAAAAGGAGAGAAAAGGAGAAGAGGAGATTTCTTCAAAGGAACATCATAAGAAGAAAGAATATCTGAAGTTTTGGTAGGTATCATACATCCAACAGTAACATATTGTAACAGAACATAAGAAAATATGTACACAAAGGCATAAACAGGTTAGGATACATTGATTTGCTAGTTGAGTGAATGGAACAATGTATAAATACTAACAAAATTAGAATTAGCTATAAGATAAATAATTACTAACAATGGATAGTTGCTAACAACAAATAGCTAGTTACTTAGTTATATTTAGTTAGACTAATATACTAATATTATAGGGATAGTTTTAGAATATTTTAGTAAGAAAGTGATATAATATCTAGATTAGAGTTAGGGCATATGATAAGATAAGGTAATAATATATATTACACTACAATACAACAAACATAACAAAAATGCATTACATGAAGAACATAAAACATACTACAGATCACATAGCACAAAATTATGTAAATAGATATGTAAATAAGTATAAATAGTGTGTATGTATTGTAAAATTGTATCACATTAATGTATTGCATGGATGTAATGTGTATAAAAGTGTATACTTGGTATGCATATATTATGTGTACATATTTGTATATACTGCATGTACATATTATATGTATATATTACATGCATATGTGTGTATATATGTAAATTTTGAGTGTAGTTAATTAAGTTACATACATACAGTTTTATGTAAAAGTTTGGTTTTCTTTACTTTAAAATAAGAGTGTTTACATCTTTATCTAAT
Organism: Gracilinanus agilis; assembly: GCF_016433145.1. Lineage (NCBI taxonomy): Eukaryota > Metazoa > Chordata > Mammalia > Didelphimorphia > Didelphidae > Gracilinanus > Gracilinanus agilis. Next base: position 683,753,229 of record NC_058130.1, read on the forward strand.
TTAAATGTAATTTTCATAAGTAAGTTTAATGTTTTGGTTTAACTTTAATGTAAAAACTTATGCAATGTGTTAATTGCATATTTTTCATTTTAATAGATAGTAAACTTTCTGTATTAGTTATAAGGATTATATTTCAATGTTTGCATGAAGTTTGTGTTCATATTTTAATTTTGCTATTAATTTTGTTGAGAATTTTGCTTATATTTATTACCTTTGTACTTTGAACCCTCTAACTGTTTATTGTATGTTTCCATTTACCTTTCCTTGAGTTCCTTGAATTAAATCCCTAGAGTAAGGTTGGATAAGGTAAGATAGAGTAAGTGTAGCTTGTTTATTATTTGGGGTTAGAATTTTAGTTAGCTCTTAGTACACAAATACCAAAATATTATGTGGAACATATATGCAAAGGGGGAACCATTATAGGAAATTTATAGAATAGGACTTATTATAGCTAGTATAAAAGCAGACCCAGCAAAACGTGGCAGAAGCTGGACATTCCAAACTTGGAATTGTTGGCAGGTGCTAATACATAGAGATGGGTAAAAAGTTGACAGTTTTTGCCTTAGAGGAATTTGAAGTGGAGGTGGAGGTTTTGGCTACTGATCAGCTAGCCTGTGGATTTATTCTGGGATCTTGGAAAGTGGAGATAACTTTGAATTCACTGAGACACCTTCAGTCAAGATATTAGGTTGAGTTAGGTGCTTTACTGGGCTGGTGGACAACACAGTAAACCCTATTCTCCCTATCCTTTATTTGGATTAATTTGCTGATTTCCTGGAGGTTTCCTGAGACCTGATTCATCTTGATACCATCCAGAGAAGTGCTCAGTGAGATTCGCTTTTTTTCCCTGCCTTGACAGCCCTGCCTAAGCTGGCTGCTTTATATTTAGTGTTAGTGAAGCTATTACCCCTATCCAACATTCTAACAGTTGGCCCATACACTTAATTTGACAGTTGGTCCTCTTACCTCTTTTTCTGCCCTTGTTAACTATTAAAAACCCTTTTTATAAACTTCCTTGACTTCTTCCCAGTCTACAAGAACCCAGTGATAATTTAAATTGTTTCCCTGGCTGTGTTTGGTTTCTGTTAGTTGTTGTTTCCCCAGCTATGTGTGAAAGAGTGTTACCTTTTCCAAGTCAGCTGTGGATTGCTTTTACCCCAGCTGTACTAGTGCTTTCCCTTTTCTTCCCTACCTATTCCCTTATTCCCCAAGTCACATATTTCAGTAACAAAATTAAAAAGTTAATTAAGATTAAAATTGATTCAATATTTCATTTGTTTTCCTCCTCTCTATTTTTTTTAACATTTCCATTCAATCCTTTATTTTAAAGTATCAACACATACTTCCCTTGCAGTTTTACTCATTTATTTGGATAAAGTATGTTTAAATGTAAAAAAAAAAAAAGAATAGCAGCATGGTAGAGGTATGCTCAGATTTATCGGCAGATAATTTTGTAATAGTTTAGGTGAACATATAACAGTGTAGTATAAAATATAATTCAGAAGTCCCTCAGTCAAAAGATAATTAACAGAAAAATTTACTTCTAAATTACACCAGTAAACATGCCTGATACTAACTCTTATAATTAATATTTATAATTCTCAAAAGTAGTTTAAATCTCCCAACATAGAATTATTAACCTTTAACATATACACCCATTATTTAAAAACAATCACAATTTATAAATGTCCAATGATAAATAAAAATGTTGAAACTTTATAAGGTCATCAATACCCCCGCAAAGTAACGGAATATGAAATCATAGTTTAGATTTTAAAACAGAGAAATTATCCCCTTTTTTCCAAACATTTATTAATATTCATTTTTAACATGGTTACATGATTCATGCTCCTCCTTTCCCCTTCGCCCCCCGCATTCCCCCCAACCATGGCTGTTGCACATTCCACTAGTTTTGTCATGTGTCCTTGATCAAGACCAATTTCCAAATTGTTGGTAGTTGCATTGGTGTGGTAGTTTCGAGTCTACACCCTCAGTCATGTCCACCCTGACCCATGCGTTCAAGCAGTTGTTTTTCTTATATGTTTCCTCTCCTGCAGTCCTTCCTCTGAATGTGGGTAGCATTCTTTACCATAAATCCCTCAGAATTGTCCTGGGTCATTGTATTGCTGCTGGTGCAGAGGTCCATTACATTCAATTTTACCACAGTATATCAGTCTCTGTGTACAATGTTCTTCTGGCTCTGCTCCTTTCGCTCTGCATCTGTTCCCAGAGGTCTCTCCAGTTCGCCTGGAACTCCTCCAGTTTATTATTCCTTTTAGCACAATAGTATTCCATCACCCGCATATACCACAGTTTGTTCAGCCATTCCCCAATTGAAGTACATACCCTCCTTTTTCAATTTGTTGCCACCACAAAGAGCACAGCTATAAATATTTTCGTACAGGTCTGTTTATCTATGATCTCTTTGGGGTACAAACCCAGCAATGGTATGGCTGGATCAAAGGGCAGGCATTCTTTTATAGCCCTTTGAGCATGATTCCAAATTGCCAGCCAGAATGGCTGGATCAGTTCACAGTTCCACCAGCAATGCATTAATGTCCCAATTTTGTCACATCCCCTCCAACATTCATTACTCTCCCCTTCTTTCATTTTAGCCAA
>NC_058130.1:683765833-683917469 GCF_016433145.1 Gracilinanus agilis
GGGGGGGGGGTGCGGGGGCGGGGGTTGAAGGGGAAAGGTGGAGCATGAATCATGTAACCATGTTAAAAATGAATATTAATAAATGTTAAAAAAATGATGTGAAGTGAATATGGTATGACTTATTCTTGAGTAAATCATCTTGGCTCCTTATAAGTACTGTGTTCTTTTCTAGATGGATGAATAATTAAAGCATTCATTACACACTCTCTATGTACAAAGTACTATGCTAAGCACTGGCGATACAAATAGAGAAGTAAGACAGCCCTTGCTCTCAAGGTATCCACATTCTAATGTAGGAGACACACCTGAAAAGTCTTAGTTGCAACTCAGATAGAAATGTCTCACAATCCTTAGGCTCAGCAGAAAAGCAGAGGGTTCTTAATGTCCTTTCTACTGACAAAAATCACATGAATATCTTATGTTGAACCATCAAGCAGTGTCAAGATCTTTGGTAATGAAAATTTTCTCTTCTAGGTCTCCAGTAGATGCATCTATAGCACCTGATGGATCAGTTGCCTGGCTGCATTTCCTTAGGGGTTGCTTTCTAGGATCATAACTGCTGGTACCAATCTGGAAGCAATGGTTTGCCCAAGGCTCTTGGGTTCCAAGTTCTAAGTTGTCTCACTAAGGGTTTGAGGGGATATGATGGTCAAGATGGTGTTGGTAATTTGACCTGCCTGGCACATGCTGTCTCCTTTTTCCTTTAGTGTATCATGCTGCTTCCTTCACCTAGGCTGGTTTGATAGTCCTGTGATGAGTTATAAGTCAGTGGACATGGTTGGCTCCTTCTCAAAGGATGCCGTATCCCAAGACTGGGTTGGAAGTATGACTGATAGTCAGGTTCCAGAGGGCACTGCCACTTTTCTGAAACTAGTGTTCATCTACTTTTTGGTAGCAGCCACTCAACACTTGTTGCTTAGGGTGGTGAGTAAAGTGGGTCCCTTCTCTACAATGATTTCTCTCTTCAATGATGGTATTCTCTTACTATTATACTCCTTCTCTTGAATAGAAACTCCCTATCAGCGTTCCCGGATGTCTTCTTATCCTTGTCATTTTTTCCTTTCTGGCTTTGAACGTGGAGTTCTTCTCCCTGGCAGAGAAAAGAGAAGCAAAAAGAAATTTGAAAAATTATTCCTTTTCTCTGTATTCCAACACTATCATCCTGCCCACCCTAAACAGTGGTCCTAGTATTTATTTAAACTTTCTCTTTTCTCCCAATAAAATTAAAAACAAAAACAAATAAAAGCATCATTTTAGATATTACAAAGCTTTGCTTGTCAGCTTCAGCTTATTCTGAGTTTAGTATTCCTGACACTTCTTAGACATTATTCAGTAACTAAAATGCTTTAGTATTCATCCTATTACTTGCCCTTGCTTCTATCATCTTCTGTACATGTCAGTTAAAAAAAAATCTAATTTTATTGGTGAGTTCCTGTGGATCAACATTACTCTTTTTAGATGATACCGTCTTTTTTACCTCATTGGAATTTTTTTGTATTCAGATTTTTATTTTTTAGAATTTATTATCTTTCCTAGGCTGACTTTCTAGACTTATTGTTCACAGAACCTTTCCTGTCCTTTCTCTGAACTCTTTTTTAAAAAAATATTTATTTTTTAAAATTTTATTCATTTATTTAGAATGTTTTTCCATGGTTACACAATTCATGATCTTTTCCACCCCTCTTCCCTCCCCCACCCCCAGAGTTGCAAGCAATTCCACTGGATTATACATATATTATTGTTCAAAACCTGCTTCCATGTTATTCATATTTTCAATAGAGTGAACTTTTAAAGCCAAAACCCTAATCATATCCCCATCAAACCATGTGATCAATCATATGTTTTCTTCTGTGTTTCTGCTCCCACAGTTTGTTTTCTGGATGTGGATAGTGTTCTTTCCCATAAGTCCCTCAGAATTGTCCTGGATCATTGCATTGCTGCTAGGAGAAAAGTCCATTATACTTGACTGTGCCTCAGTGCATCTGTCTCTGTGTACATCGTTCTGGTTCTGTTCCTTTTGCTCTGCATCAATTCCTGGAGGTCTTTCAGGTTCACATGGAATTCCTCCAGTTCATTATTCCTTTCAGCATAATAGTATTCTATCAACAACAGATAACACAATTTGTTGTCATTCCCCAATAGAGGGACATCCCTTCATTTTCCAATTTTTTGCCAATGTAAAAGTGTGGCTATAAATATTTTTATACTCTTTGTACTCTTGAAGATCTTCTCTCCTTTTATCTAGGGTTCATGTCATAAGTTGCCTTTCCTCTTATAAGAAGTGGTAAATCCCCCACAATGTTTCCAATATTTTGAAATCAGCAGCAAGACAATACTACTACTACTAATAATAATACCTACTATCTGTTAGGCACTATGCTAAACATTTTATAAATATTGTCTCATTTGATTCTTACAACAAAGTTAAGGGAAGTGCTATCATTATCCCCATATTATAGTTAATGAAATTGAGGCAGACAGGGGTTAAATGGCTTGCTCAGGGTCATACAGCTTAGAAATATCTGAGACTAGGTTTGAATTTAAGACTTTCTAACTCCTGGCCCAGTGACCTATCCATTTTGCCACTTACCACCTTGTTAGTGATATTCAGATCCAGAACAGAAGGCCTCTTATTGCTTTGGCCACCATTTGAATGTTGAATTATTACTAAGGCAAGACAAGAAATTATCTGTTCTTTTAGGGCCAGCAAAACTCTTAAATGATCAAAATCTCACTTCTGTAGTGTACTGTCATCCCAGGCTTTTAATCTGTTTCATAAAGTCCTTATCTGTTTCTTTTTTTCTGTCCAGGTGGTCTGTGGTATATTCCACTGACAATTATATTTCTCTATCTTGCATCTATTGAATTTCCCTCAAATGCTCTCCACTCTGTGGATTCTATCTGGTTCTTTGGTTGCCTTTCCTGAGTGAGCATAATTTCTTAGGATACACTGCTACTGAGCATCCCTAACCCCTCTTACCTTTTCAGTTTAAAAAAACAACAACTTATCTTCCATCCTAGAATTAATACTTTGTATTAGTTCCAAGGCCAAAGAGTGGTAAGGGCTAGGCAATGGGGATTAAGTGACTTGCCCAGGGTCACACAGCTAGGAAGTGTCTGAGGTCAGATTTGAACCCAGGACATCCTTTTCCAGGTGTGGCTTTCTATCTACTGAGCCACTTAGCTGCCCTCTTTTTCTGTTCCTTTTGAATAAGGTATACCCTTTCAGAGCCATGTTTTAGTCATAGATTCTATCACATCTCAGTTATATTTCTGAAGTCAACTTTATCTCCTTTTGTTAGAATATCTAATTTTTTTCTTGTTATCTACACTATTTGCATTTATACATAGATATCTGAAGTCATGGACTTTATTGTTGAATCTTTTTTCTCATTTTGTTTCTGTGATATTCTGCTAATCTCAATTGCTGTTTTTCTTTCTTTTAGTTTTTCTATATCTACCTTGATGATTATATATGTAAATGGTTTTCTTCAGTCCCTTCCTTTTCAGTTTAAATTTATATTAGATTTTCTGAACTTCAGATAACTATCTTCTAAATAATATATTCACTTTCTCCCTGACCAAAAGTTTGTCATTTCTCCAGTTTTTAAGCTGAACCTGAAATCTGTATCTCATTATCAGACATCATCTTCTTATCCAGTATTTTACTTTACTTTACCATCAATCAGCAGCAGTCATGAAAACACCATCTATGTCCCCTAAGGCTTTGAATTTCTTGTCTAAGATTTTAAAATCCCTAATCATGCTTCCTAGGTTTCTTTAGATGGTAACATTTTTTTTTTTGCTAATGTAATTCGAGCAGTAGTCTTCTTTATAAATCGTGGGAAATTCTTTTAATGTTCTAGATACATACCCTTTGCAAGCCATATGACTTCTCATTATCATTTTTAAAAAAGCTACCTCAGAACCTTCAATAGGGAGTCATCAATTTCTACCACCCATCTCTTCTTTGGCTTTCCTTGACAATTTCTATAGATTCATATCTCTATATCAAGCAAATAAATAACTGCTTCTTCCTCAGAAAATTAACCTCCTCTTAGGGAAGAACCTGATCACTGTTACTTCATTATGAATGTTCATTGCCTCTATTTCCTCATTTTTCTTTGTATCACATTTTCCCACAAAGGTGATAATTTGCTGCTCCATCTTATGCCATTTCTTCTTTACTTTCCACATGGAAGCTTTCCTGTTTAGTTTGCTGGGTTTTTGTATTTTCTTTTCTTTTTTTTTTTTTTTTTTTTTTTTTTTGCTTTTTCTTCCTCTCTGTTGGAGAGCTGGAGCATTAAGCACTAAAATCTTTCCAAAGCTTTATTTTATAGATGGCCGGGATCTGAACTTTCCACCTAACTCTCCCCTTTCCATCAAATAACTCTGTTTGGTTTGGACTGCACAAAACATCATGTCCTTGCCAGGTAGCACGTGATAGTTTACTCCAATCGCCAATCCCAATCCCCTCACTTTGCTTTTCAGCTTTTTTTTTTTTTTAGTTTTATCTTCACTATTAGATTGCAAAGGTCTTTGAGAACAGTGACTCTTTCTTATAGTAACTTTCTTTTGTATCCCTATTACTTAGTACAATGCCTAATACAAAGTAGGGGCTTAATAAATGCTTATTGTACTGTATTGAATTGTGTTGTATTGTATTAAAGGTCCAGTTTCTTCTCCCTGATAAAACTAGAGAGAGGAGATTAGTTACTAGAGCCTCTTTAATTTTTGTTCTGGGAAGAAACCCAGATTTTATTTTGAATATGAATAATAGTCACTAGGCTGTGGCAGAAATTTAAACCTGACACTCTAAGCAGGTTACTGCAAAATTATTCTACTTTTCATATTTGCTGAATGAGAAAGCTTCAATCTGGGATCCTTCATTCGAATTGCTTCCTCAAGAGTTCCTGAAGGAAATTTCTTCACCTCTAGGGTTTTAACTTTCTTCAATAGCCACTTGATAACCAAGTCCATTTTTCCCCTTTGTCTTACTTACCTGTTATCTGATTTTATCTTTATCTTATCAACCTCACTTTCCCTTAACAAACTTCTTCTTTCTCTAATACTTCTCTTTCTATAAATACTTTTCTTTCTCTTCTGTCAGGTCTAGTTCTCCTTCAGCTTGTGTCCTTCATTTTTACTCATTTAATTTCTCAAATACTTCCAAATTTCTCTTCCTCAAATTAAATCTCTGACCTTTTCTCTAATTCCCGAACCAGCTCTATGAATGTCCTTCATAATTCTTTTTCCTTATCCCCTTCTTCCTTCTCCCACATAACCTTATCTTACTAAAAGCAGAAAGTGACAAGGCCCAATCATCATTCATAGGAGCCAATATTCAAGGAAAAGAACCATGATAAGAACTACATGCATATAGTGGGAATAATTAACAAGATGAACTAGAGTTCAATTCTCTAAGACATAGGCTGCAGAGAAGGTGCTAATTTACATTGTTAGAAAAGTTTCTTCACCAGGAATGCCAATATCAATGAAATTATTGATCCTGGCTTCATACTTAATAAATGTTTACTGCCCGGAAAACTAATAAATTATATAGTCAGAAACACTGGTGCTCATCTAAGCCTATAAGAATGATATTTGAGGATGAGAGAAGTTAGAAAAACTATAGGAAGGAAGATTGCTTTGATTTTTTTTTAAATTATTTGTTTGTTACATTAAAATCCCCATGTATCTCCCATCCTCTCTCCTTCCATGCATTAGAGAAGGCATCATTTAACATATCCATATATATCTATAGAGATATATAAATATATGTATATATACACATAGATATAAAACTATATCTTGCTTGTTTCTCTGGAGGTGGATATATCCAGGTCATTCTTCAAAACATATTTCTGTTGCTATGTATAATGTTCTTCTGCTTCTGCTGGTTTTATTCTTCATAATTTCATGTAGGTCTTTCCATGTTTTTCTAAAATTAACCTGCTTGTCATTTCTTACAGCATAGTAATGCTCCATCACAATCATATGCCAAAACTTGTTAAACCATTCCCCAATTAATGGATATCCCTTCAATTTTCAGTTCTTTACCACCACGTCTTCAAATATTTTAGAACATACAGGCTCTTTTCCTTTATCTCTGCTCACCTTTAGGAAATAAACCTAATAAGATTGCTTTGATTTTTATGTTAGGGTAGAGATTTTCAGTTAATTAATTAATGATATAATTTTTGCATGTGTGAAAATTTATAAGGCAATTTCAGAACATACCCCTTGATTGCCTTGAACACAGTGACAGAATTAATATGATAATGAGCAAATAACAGACTCAGAAGAAACCCTTTGGTTGTTTGCCCCTAAGAACACCTGAAAGGTATTATTTTTATCTTGTAATAAACACTGACATCTTCATCCACAGAACTACTAAAGGCCAGCTAGCAAAAAGTCCAATGTGCTCACATCAATGAGAATGAGACTCCATCCAGGTACTGACATGACAGACTTACAAATCAGGAGAACATTACAGATACTTAAATTCCATTAAAGTTTCTCATAGTATCCTTGCAGACAAGATAGAGAAATATGAACTGAATTATCATCTGGATAAGTAGATTTGGAGCTTGTTAAACAAATGGCTCAACAGAGTGATTAAAGGAATGCTGTTAGCAAAGGAGATCTTTAATGAAGTAGTATAAGAACCAGCCCTTGATACTGTTAACTTTTTTATTAATGTATTTATTAAAGGCCTTTGCCCTTGTGAACTCATCATATTGATAGATGACATGAAGCTTCCATGTTCAATGATAGAAATGGCATCAAAAATTGCTCAAAAATCAGAGCATAGGCTGGGATGATATTAAGCACACCTTTCCTTAGATATACCCCCTTGGAAGAACTAAAAACTTATAGGTACCCAGAATTAGCTCTGAAGGCAAAGAACCTGAAGTTTGGGTCAGCATCCCCTTCACCACAGGAATGGAGCCTGTTTGTAACATTTTTTTAAGTTAAAAGATAAGAAAAAGGCTTGAAAATGATCATACAACAAAAAAGAAACTCAACACAGAAAGTTATTTTGGTGACAGAGAAGAATAAAGCACAACTCAGAAGAAGATAACAAGGTTAATATTGCTTCATCCAAAGCCTTAAAGAAAAATGTGAATTGGTTCAAGCCCAAAAAGAATTAGTGGAGGAGTTCAAAAGGGATTTTAAAGAACAAATGAGAGAGATAGAATATAAATTGAGAAAATAAATGAAAGTGATACAGGAAAAGCATGAAAAAGAAGTAGATAGTTTGGTAAAGGAGGTACAAAAATACTAAAGATTGTACTCCACAATTCTTTTAATCATGACTTTTCATTAGAAAAACAACTGACCTGGAGAATAGATCCAGGAAAGGTAATCTATGAATTATTGGACTCCCTGAAAGTCATGATCAAAAGAAGAGCCTAGTCATCATCTTTCAAGAAATTACCAATGAAAAGTGCCCTGATATTCCAGAACCAGAGGATAAAATAGAAATAGAAATAATCCACCAATCACATCCTGAAAGAAATCCCCAAATGAAAAGACCCAGGAATATTATAGTCAAATTCCAGAACTCCCAGGTCAAGGAGAAAATATTGCAAGCAGTCAAAAAGAAGCAGTCTAAATATTGTGAAGTACAGTCACGATAATACAAGATTTGTCAGTTTGTACATTAAAGGACTAGAAGGTCTGGAAAATGATTATAGAGGGCAAAGGATTTAAACCTTTGATCAAGAAATACCAATCCAGCAAAACTGAGTATAATCCTTAAGGGGGGAAATGGGTATTCAATGAAATAGAAGAATTTCAAATATTTCTGATGAAAAGACCAGAGCTGAATAGAACATGCAACATTCAAATGCAAGACTTAATAAAAACATAAAAAGGTAAACAAGAAAGAGAAATCAAAAGAGATTCAATAAAGTTGAACTGTTTAGATCCATACATGGGAAGATGATACATGTAACCCTAAGAATTTTATCATTGGGGCAGTTAAAAAGAGAATATAGAGATAGTGGGTAAAGGTGTGAATTGAATATAATAGGATGATAACTAAAAAATTAAAATGAAGGGGTGAGAAAGAGGAAAGAATTGGGAAAAGAGGGGAGAAGAAGATTGGGGTAATTATCTCATGTAAAAGAGGCAGAAAGAGTTTTTACAGTGGAGAGGAAGTGGGGGAAAGTGGGTAATGGAGAGCTTGACTATACTCTTATCAGAACTGGCTTAAAGTGGAAAGAAAATATACACTTGGTTGGGTATATAAATCTATCTTACTTTTTAATGGGACATGAGAATAATCCAAAACACTCATCAGATGCTTTAAAACAAGAAAAATTTTGTTCTGTTGAAGGATAAAGACAAATCATGGCATGACAGGGATGGGCTCTTACCCAAATCTAACCCCAAATGCTAACATACAGCTTTGATGCATATAGCTGTGATAAGACAAAGAAGGGAGAGCTATAACAATGATAAGTTTGCTTGGTGACAAGATAGCTTGCCCAGATTCAAAGAATCTATTCTCAGAGTTTGTCCAACATCAAAGAGTCAGTCAGTTCTGTCTAGTTATTGCAAGTCTATTCATAACAGAACCATGTGGCTGGGATGTGGTTCTTGCAGAAGTTTTCCATTACTCATCGATGACATTGACAATAATTCTGGTCCATGGTTCTGATAGTAACAGATTATTAGCAGTAGAGTTGTTATGCCAAGCTCACAGCCCATTTTGGAAGGAAGAGATATGTTCAGCAGCTAAGTGTGGGCCTGTGGATACTAAGTCTGGGGCTAGGGAACATGACAGCTTATGAAAATAATAGACATTAGCAAGAGTTAATTCTGGGGTCCTATTAGAGAGAAAAGGGATAAAAGAAGTGGGAAGGTGATAGAAGGGAAGGAAAATTGAAGGATGTGGACAGAAGCAAAACACTTGAGAACAGACAAAATGAAAGGAAAGAAGGATAAATGGGGGGAAATGGGATGGAGGATAGTACACAGTAATCATAAAAATGAAAAATATTTTTAATGTCTCTATAAATGTCTCATTTCTCAAATATATGATGAGTCAAATGTATAAGAACAAAAATCATTCCCCAATTGATAAATGGTTGAAGGATAAGAACAGGAAGTTCTCAAAGTAATTAAAGCTACTTATAGTCATGTGAAAATGTTATAAATAACTGTTAACTAGAAAATTGCAAATTAAAACAACTCTGGGGTACTTACTCATGATTATAAGATTGGCAATTATGGCAGAAAAGGAAAACAACACAAGTTGAAGGAGATGTAGAAGTTGTGAACTAATTCAACCATTCTGGAGAACAATTTGAATCTATGCCAAAAGTGCTATAATACTGTACATGTCCTTTAACCCAGAAATACCATTACTAGGCCTGTATCCTAAAGAGATAAAAAATAAAAGGAAAAGGATCTATAAGTACAAAAATATTCATAGTAGGTTTTTTTGTGGTGGCAAAGAATTATGAAATGAGGAGATACTCATCAATTGGGAATGGCTGAGTCAATTGTGGTATATGATTAAATGGAATATAATTGTAGTATAAGAAATGATGAGTAGGAAGATTTCAGAAAAACCTGAAAGGACTTGCATGAATTGATGCAGAGTGAAGCAACCAGAACCAGGAGAACATTGTACATAGTAACAGCAATACTATAGGACGAACAATTGTAAGTAATTTATTCTCAGAAATACAATGATCCAAGAGAATCCCAAAGAACTTGATGAATAATACCAGCGTCTTCCAGAGAAAGAATTGATGGAGCCTGAGTCCAGACCAAAGTATACTATATTTTACTTTCTTCATTTTTTTGTTCAAGTATTCTTCCACAAAATGATTAATATGGGAAAATGTTTTATATGATTTCATATGTAAAATCCTTATCAGATTGTTTATGGTGAGGGGGGAAGAGAGAAAAGGGAAAGAATATGAAACTCAATTTAAAAAAAGAATGTTTAAATGTTTTACATGTAATTTGGGGAAAATAAAATGTTATCTAGTGATAGACTGAGATTGTAGTAGATGAACTTGATATCTTCAATGTTTGACTAAGCTTGAAGCACTCCACAGCGCCTGCTTCAGCCCCCTTCATGCCTCTGGAAAGAGCCATTCCACTGGGAGCTTGGAGTGGACACCCCTCTAACTCCCCAACAGATTTGAGGTCTGTCAATTCCCTTCAACCTGGTTTAGACTGTTTGCAAAGATAGTTTTATAGCTTCTCAGAGGTATAGATGAGAGTTCAGAGGGAGTTAGACACAAAAGATGGATGAGCAATCCTAAAAAAGGCTCCACAAGCTCTCATACCAGGTGTTAGACATTCATGAATATCTCATATACCTCGAGAGAAAAATACCTAAATACCAAAGAAAAAAGGTCATGTATCAGCTGATAGTAAGTAGATTTTACTGGAAGAGCTTCCCTATAAGACCTATCCTGGGCAGCAGCAGGACAATGATAGATATCCGCACTGCACCCATCAGATCAGATATTATATAGAAATAGAACATAGAGGGCTTAGTGCCAAGAATAGTTCACAGTCACATGCAAGTTTTCTCATGGGAAATGAGAGAATGTCCTTCGATTGGGGAATGGTTGAACAAATAGTGGTATCTGTTGGTGATGGAATACTATTGTGCTCAAAGGAATAATAAACTGGAGGAATTCTATGTGAGCTGGAATAACCTCCAGGAATTGATGCAGAGTGAAAGGAGCAGAACCAGAAGAACATTGTACACAGAGACTGATACACTGTGGTAAAATTGAACATAACGGACTTCTCTACTATCAGCAATGCAAAGATCCAGAGCAAGGCTGAGGGACTTATGAGAAAGAAAACTAGCCACATTCAGATGAAGAACTACAGGAGTGGAAACACAGAAGAAAAACAACCGCTTGAACACATGGGCTGATGGGGATATTATTGGGGATGTAGACACTAAATGATAACTCTAGTCCAACACACAATAATATGGAATTAGGTCCTAATGATGTATGTAAAACTCAGTGGAATTGTATGTTGGCTAAGTGGGGCTAGGGGGACTTGGAGGAGAGGGAAAGAGCATGAAACATGTAACTAAGGGAAAATATTCAAAATTAAAATAAAAAAAAGAAAAGTTTTCTCATGGGATAGACCTATTTTTGCTATTTACATTGCCTCACTTCAAGTTCCCACACTCTTCCTCCCTCCTTACACCTGTCTGTTGTGAAAAGTTGTGCTTTAACAGAGTTGCCCAGGTTTCTTGGGTCCTTACTCTACTGCCAAGCCAGTGGAGTCACCACAGTAGAAGAAGAAACAATGATGAGTTTGCCATTGTTGTTGCCTAGAAGACAAATGCTTCCTACCAACACCTTATAACCTGGGTTCTTAGCTTCCCTGACTTTAAACTCACTCCTTTCCAGTGTGTTTGGCCCTCATGCTGCCCCTGTTTCTTTTATCCAGATGGTTGCTCATTTGGACCCTTATGTCCTGCCAAGTCATTAATGATCAGGTGTCATGGTAATAACCTAGTATTTCTCTACGTGGATTGCTTTTTAAAAATGTCAATTGCCATCATCTCTTCCAATTCTAGATGGACACTAAATGACTAGGTTCACTGATAAAGGAAGTCAACAAAGTTTTGCACTGCCAGAAACCCAGGAAAGTCTATGTATGAAAAAAATTTTAAAAAGTCAAAAAACTGCTTTGCTGTGGGTGCCACAAACTACTTCATATCTCTGACAATTGTCCAGACTCCATCAGATGGCCATCCTAATTGACAGTGGCCTCTCTCACTTTACCAAAAAGTAAATATACTTCATAATGGACCTTTGAGAAGCTTCCAGATGGGTTTTTAATTATTTATTTGCAGAGGTCCAACTCAGGAAGGCCAATGCTTGTTACCAATCTCCTAGAATGTGGGAAGAAGCCTTTGGTGGGGCATTGCCCCAGCTAGAGTGAGACCATCATCAACTGGCCAGATTCTGCAAGATCATCACTGGAGTCAGTACCCTTTGACACTCTCATCTTCCCAAAATGGGACTTGATGAATGAGAATAGAGAGCAGCTCAATTATGTTGGAGGAGAGATTATAAACCTAGCTCATGCCAGATGTACTGTAAAATGGAATGGGCTCAGAAGGTATTTCTTAAAGGTAACGCTTCTTCTGGACTTCAAGGCACAGAATCATGGAGATATATATCTTAATTACAGTGTCAATTATGCCTGAACCTTGAGATAATCCAGCATTATTACTGTTTTATTTTGGGAAACATGCACTATGCTTGCACTCCTAAGTCACCACTCTGGAGCCAGAAGCATACCAAGGGGACACAAGACCACAAGCTGTGCTGGTTTTATTGCATTTATTGCATAGCTGTGTTATTTTTATTACACTTCTCAATGCAATAGTTTTCTTTGTCTACTTAGCTGTTTCTCTTTCCCATCTCTAGTTTGCTGTGGAATGATAGAACAGTGAGGTTAGTTTGAATATACTAGAAATTGCTTTGTTACTACTTTCTATTGAAATTTGGCAACTAATCACAGCCTAGCCACAAGCAGAACATACCCACCCTGCACACTTTCCTATCACTTTAGAGCAAAAATAAAAGGGAGATTTTAATACCAGACCAAGAAATTCCGACTCCCCATTTTATTCTAACTAGACTTCATCATATCACATCTTCTAGGTCCTGCCCTAGACCTTCGTCTTTTCTCCTTCTATATTCTTTCTCTTGATGACCTGATTAGCTGCACATGGATGCTATTATTCCTAGCATAGGTTTCCCAGATTCATATATCCAACCGTATTTAATCATGGTTGGTTATATGGAAGTTGATAGATTATTTTTCCCTTGAGAACTAACTACCTGTCCATATCTTTTGAACAGATAGCATTTATGTAACACTTTCTGACTATTAATCAGTTCTGACTATCTATTAATATAGATATTTTTCCTTTACCCAGATTTCATTGGAAACCTCTATTATTTCTCTATTGCATATAATTCTAACTCTTGGTTTTAGGTAGATTAAAAAATAGCTTTAGTTCTTATAAATTTGAATCATTTATTATAGATCTTGGATATCACCACTTTATCATAGAAATCTGAAGCAAAGATTTCCCTCCCCCAATGAATCATTTCCCTTCTAATTAAAACTATTGATTTTATCTGTGTGTCAATCTTTCAATTTTATGAAACCAATAAGTTCAATTTATCTTCTATGATCATTTTTATCCCTTGTTTTGTCAAGAATGGTTCCCCGTTTGTAGTTATCTCTATTCTTCTCATTTGCTTAAAATAGGGCCTTTTACATTTAGATCATCTATCCATTTTGAATTTATTATGGTATGTGGTTTTGCTTTAATCTTAATTTTTGCCAGACTATTTTCCAGTTTTCCTGCATTTTTGTCAAGTAGTGAGATCTTATTCCAATAATTAAGATCTTTGGTTTTACCTAACACAATGCTAAATTGCGTTTATTATACATGGGTATATCTCCTCTCTTCTATTGATTGACCTAGATATATTTTTTAAATGAGTAGCAAGTAGTTTTGATAATTACTGCTTTCTGATATAGTTGAGCTCTGATAGAAGCAGGCTCCCTTCTTTGCCAGCTTTTTATTATTAACTTTGAG
This sequence comes from Gracilinanus agilis, assembly GCF_016433145.1. Classification (NCBI taxonomy): domain Eukaryota; kingdom Metazoa; phylum Chordata; class Mammalia; order Didelphimorphia; family Didelphidae; genus Gracilinanus; species Gracilinanus agilis. The sequence goes on from NC_058130.1 coordinate 683,779,458, forward strand.
ATTCTTGACCTTTAACTTTTTCAGATGAATTTTGTTATGTTTTCTAGGTCTATAAAGAAATATTTTGGTAATTTAATTGGTATGATGCTAAATAAATACACTAATTAATGTAATATTGTTATTTTTATTATATTATGATAGTCTATTAATGAGCAGTTAATATTTCTCCACTTATTTAGGTCTCCCTTTATTTTTGTCAAGAGTGTTTTATAGTTATATTCAACTATGCCTTGCTAAATGTATTTTCAAATATTTTATGAATTTTCCAGTTTATTTTGAATGCAATTTTCTTTCTATCTCTTCTTGATAGTTTTGAATGGTAATATATATATATATGTATATTTATATACAGGCTGATGATTTGTGTGGATTTATTTTATATCCTGCTACTTTCCTAAGGTTTTTAATTGTTTTGATTAATATTTCACTCAAATGTTTAGAGTTCCCTAAGTAAACAATTAATTAGTTTGCAAAAAGTGAAAATTGTATTTCCTCTTTGTTTCTGCTTACTCTAACAATTTCTATTTCTTGCCTTATGTTATAGCTTCCATTTCTAGTGCCATTTGAAATAATAGTGATTAATATAAATATCTTTGCTTTATCCAGATTTTATTGGAGATTTCTAAAATTTGTCTATTGCATATAATGCTGACTCTTGGTTTTGGGTAGATACTATTTAATATATTATGGAAAGGTTTGTGTATTACTGTGCTTTTTAATATTTTCTTTTTTTCTCAATTATATCCTAATTATAGAAACAATACAAATATGAGAGCAGTGACACAAGAAAGATTATTTTGTTTTGGAAAACAGCAAAATTGGTGAGTGGATTTGTAGGAGAATGATTTGGTAATTTTTTTTTACCTAATCTTTCGCCAGAGAGGTGAGAGACTCAAGATACAAGAGAGAGATATATTTAAACATAATCAACGGGGAAGTTTGTTATATTATGGGGGGAGAAGAAAGAAGAAGAAGAACAACAACAACAACAACAAAAACAAGAACAAAAAGAACAAGAACAAGAAGAAGGGAGGAGGAGGAAGAGAAAGTAAAGAAGGGAAGGAGAGGGGAGGGGGAGGGGAAGGAGGGGAAGCATTAATTATGTTGGGGAAAACTCCTTTTTTGACTAGAATTTTTTGGAAAACTAGAAAGATGTGTGATAGAAATTAAGCTTATAGTCACTTAATTTCTCAGCATCTCAATTTCCTTGTTGATAACATGAAAAAGTTGAACTAAATGATCTCTAAAGTCCCTTCCAGTTCTAAATCTATGAACTTGTGATTTCACACCATAGTCCATAATAAAATAAAAATAGATATGAAAACCAAACATTAATTTTTAAAGGAACCAGATCAAATGCCTTTCAGAGCTATGACTACAGAGAATTCTTAGGAAAGAAGAGATAGAGATTACAAAATATAAAATAATCTCAATTACATGAAATTGAAAAGCTGTTGCAGTAACAAAATCAATGCAACTAGGTAAATAGAGGAAGCATATATAGAAATGACTTTGTAAATTTTAAAGTACTATATAAATGATAGCTCTTTTCTTTTAGCTCATTTTTTCTCCTCATTTCTCTTCTTCTTTGCCTTTTATATGAATGACAGTTCTTCTAGCTCTTTTTCTTCTTCTCATTATTGTTATTACTATTCCCATTGCTAAGTGGCTTTCTTTTTTTATTTCAGCTAAATCCAGTATTCCAGAAGAGAATAATCTAAATATTTAATGACAAAATTCATCCCCAAAAGATAAATGGCCAAAGAATATGAAAAAATATTCTAAAAAGAACTGTAAATTATTAATGACCACTTCAAAGTCGGCTACAATAACTAATAACAAGAAAAATTTTTAAAAATTTAAAAATCTATCATAGTTGGTAAACTGGCAAAAATAACAAGATGTTGGAGGGATTGTAGGAAAATAGGTACAGTCATCCATTGCTCATGAAGTTAAGAATTGGTCCAACCATTCTGAAAATCAATTTGGAATTATGCCAAGAAATCCTCTAAAATGTTTGTGTTCTTTGACCCAAGCATCCCCCCACACATACACACACCTTTTAAACAATCACTGTCAAGGAGTTTAAATATAGAATTAAAGGGTCATATTTTTTGTAGTAATAAAGAATGGAAAACAAATGTATATGTCCATCAATTGTTGTATGGCTAACCTAGGTACTGCATTAAGGTAGGATTCAAACTCAATTTTATTTTTTTCCTTTACAGAGGTGGAGAAATCCCATTTCGTTTTTATACCTTGTGATAAGGGATGGTTCTCTGCATACTAGAGAGAGAGAGAGAGAGGGAGAAATATGAGGGGAATAAAGTTATTATAAAAGAGAGAGCAACATTTCCTATTCAGATCAAGATCTTCATTTGTAACCATCACTATCTTTAGTCTTATCAGTTACTTAATCTCTATCTGCCTCAGTTTCATCTATAAAATAGTACTTACCTCCCAGTGTTGCTATAAAGATAAAATGAAATAGATATTTGTATTTTGCAAACATTAAAATGCTATATAAATGCTAGCTATTTATTATTATTATTTCCATTATTAGGTGACTTTCCTTTTAGATTCAGTTAATTCTCCTATTCCTGAAAAGAAAAAGAAATTAGCACTTTTTCCTTACCCTCTGTTTCCTTTTCTAAGGTAATTAAACTCAGCTATTTTTTCTTTTTCAAAATGCATTTGTTGGGACTTTATCAACAACACTTGAAATAATTTATCTGGAATTCTCATATTATCCAGGAAAACAAACATTTACTTTGTGCACTATGCTAAGCACTGGAGATACAAGTAAAGAAAAAGAAATAGATAGGGATAGATAGACAGAAAGACATATAGATAAATAGGTAGATAGAAAGATAGATAGATAGATAGATAGATAGATAGATAGATAGATAGATAGATAGATAGATAGATAGATTGATAGATAAAAACAACCTTTACTCTCAAGGAACTCACAGTCTAATGGGAAGACAACATGCGAACAACTATGTATATATCAAAGACAGGATGAATTGGAAATAAACTCATAGGAAAGGCATTAAGATTAAAGAGGACTAAACTTTCAGAAGGTGAAATTTTAGCTGACAAAGTCAGGGAAGCCAGGATGCAGAGATGAGGAGAAATGCATTCCCAGCAGGAGGAGACAGCTCATGAAAATGCATTGAGTTGGGAAATAGAGTGTCTACTAAGAACATCAGGGAAACCAGTTTCATTGGAGAGTGACAGTGGACATGGAAAGAAATAAGATATAAGGATACATAAATGATTTTCTTGGACTGAAAACTCAATAAGAATCAATGATTTGACATCAGCCGATCAAAACTAATGTAATCTTTTAATGATATTGAGAGAGAGGACTAGTGTGAAGCATAGTGAAGCAAAGCATTGTGCTCTGTGATCTTTGCAGATCTAATGTTCCTGGAATAATGGCTTCCTGAAGAAGTGGAACTAAAGGGCAGATGGGATGTGTGGGTCTCTGCTTGTTTCAGTGCCATGCATTACTATTATCTCATAGTTGGCATTTTGTTCCATAGAATTCAGATAGAAGTGGTTCAAGGACAAGTAGCTCTCTTAGTATTGTTTTGTGTCAAATTTTCTTCAGGTTACTGCACAGATGGATGAAATAACTGCTAATATCCTAGGTTTCTATACTTTGAAAGCATTTTATTCTACATAATTGGGCGAATATGAGTGTTTGAGATGTTAAAAACTATTTAAAACATTTTCTTAAGTTTTTATGAATCAATGCTATACATGTTTAATTGTAAAAAAGAGTTCAGACTCAGAATTTATTGGTTCAGTTATGAGAGATATTTTGGGGTCTACTTTCATATTTTGGGGATTTATCTTTTTAGTTCATGAAAGGTGCAAAGCTGTTGATTTATAATTCTAACCATTAGGTCATATCTTGCTAATGTAAGGATAGGAGTTTCCATCTCTACTCCTTATTAATATATCACAGAAGGCTGAATAATTCAATTGGATCAATAAATCAAAACATAAACTAAATGTGAAAATCCTTTAATCAATTTGACGCAGAATAAAGAAATACCTTGTGACAGTATGAAAGACTAGGGTCCATCTCTTTGGGACTAAGTCTAAATAAGCAAGATAGTTTGGAATCTCATTGTCCAGTGACTGGTCATTTTAATGGTGGAAGTGTTTCATCCAAAACTCTGAGAGGGGATCACTTGGGAGGAAAAAAGAGTTTCTCACCCTTATTTTCTCCACATTCCTTTCTCAGGTGACTGACTCTTTGAGATGTAGAAACCTCATTAGAGGTCTTATTATTGATGGGAGGTGGAGGCAGATTACCAAAAAGGTTGGGGCATGGGGGCTCAATGAAAGGGAAAGCAGTTACAGATAGATGTGGAATGACAGTAACTCAATAATTGTGACAGTATCAGGAGGTAAGATCCCTCATGACAGAGAGATGTGCCAACTGTCAATTCTTTTAAAAAATCCCTGATCTTTGGAGCTCAGGAGAATTATGCCTAAAGAGAACTTCATGAAACCTCTTTGAAGAGAGAAAAGGAATTCCATTCAAGTTGTGTTTGCCCTTTGGATACATGTATGCTCCACTACCATTGTACATTATATTTCAATATCTTCCAGATACCCTCTTATATTTTCAAGGGGAGACTGTACTCCTGGTTTGGGCAGAAAGTTTTATACCAATTATTCTTACTATGCCAGCTTAATTAAAACATTTTTTTCTAAAACCAAAATGAAGCCCTTGGCTGAAAATCAGTAGAAGCTCATTGACAGGGATTTGAAAGCAATAGCACTAGAGTCTCAATTTTATCACAATCCCTCCAACATTTATCTCTTCCTTTCTTTTTTTTTTGTCATACTAGCCACTCTGAGAGGTTTGAGGTGGCACCTCAGAGTTGTTTAAATTTGCATTTCTTTAAAAAATAGTGATTTGGGAGCACTTTTTCATATGATTAAAGATAATTTTAATTTCTTCATCTGACAATTGTCTGTTCATATCCTTTGCCTATTTGTCAGTTGGGGAATGCTTTGTGTTTTTATAAATTTGATTTAGTTCTCTATATATTTGATAAATGAAGCCTTTGTCAGAGATACTTGCTGTAAATTTCTTTTCCCAGTTTATTATTTCCTTTCTGATCTTGGTTACATTGGTTTTGTTTGTACAAAACCTTTTTAATTTAATATAATCAAAGTTATCTATTTTACATCTCATAATGTTCTCTACGCCTTATCTGGACATAAATTTTTCCTTTATCCATAGATTTGACAGGTAAATTATTCCATGCTCCCCTAATTTTTTAAAGGTATCATATTTTATCATGCATCCATTTTGACTTTACCTTAATATATGGCATGAGGTGTTCTGTACCTAATTTCTGTACCTAATTTCCATCATACTGCTTTCCAGTTTTCCCAGTAGATTTTGTCAAGTGAGTTCTTTTTAAGCAATAATTCTAGCCCTTCAGGACTAGTCCTAGAACTCAGAGAAATAGCAGTCAGCCAATCTCTGGGAATTCAGCTTATGATTATAAGTGTCCAGTTTGAGGAATGGGCCCAGAGAGAGTGCTATACTAAATAAATTTGATAGATGTGAAATTTAAATAAAATTTATGTGTCATCATTTCCATTGTTTCCATGCATAATCTATTTATCATTAAAGTTCTGATCCTTTAAGAATAATCCTTCTATAATTTCTGTTAGCAATGATCTAGTGTGGGAATTAAATCATAAACCTTTCCATTTCTAAATGACTCAGCTATTTGTTGAAGACTTCTTTGTTGACCTATTGTTGTCAGGATTCATGTCACCCATTGAGGGTCTTTTGATTTAGTCTTGGATTTAAGCACTTTTACAGACTTTAGTGAAAAGTAAATTACTTTCACTTACATTCAACAAATCCAATAGCATATATGTGTTATCAATTTTTACTATTGTTTAGTGAAATCTGCTTATTCCAAAAACATTTTATAATTTTTTTGTTTTTTTAACTTTATTTTTTACTTTTCAGATTCTCTAAGAATATGTCAGTCTTCTTTTTCCTTTTTAGCAAGTAAATATTCATCTGTCTATATGTACCTAAGGGAACTGGCCCCTGTATTTTGTTATTATCATATAGATTTTGTTAATTATTTTGCAATTATTATTATTATCAGAATATCTCATACTTATCTTTTTTGATGAGTGGTTAGCTAGAAATGGTCATGGGATAAGTTAAGTTAATTGCTCTAAGAGTCTTCCTATTCAGATTTGATTATAGAATGCCAATAGGTCTCAGTATATGAAGTCACAACATTCTCTTTGATATCTTTATGCTTAATACATCTTTTCTGAAGGAAACCAATATATTTATAGATATTATCTTCATCCTTTTATTCAATATGATTTCTGAATTCAATTCTAAAGACATGATTCCTTATCTTAGTGGTGTACATTAAGAATTTTACACTTATGAAGTACAAATGATATTTCTATATCATTGGAGAAAGATACTATATATTTCTCTTTCCTATTTCTGTATTTGTATGCATATCCCCTATGCCTGGATTGCACTCTTCACTTCCACATTTTGGAGTCTTTGGTTTTTTTCAGAATTCAGATCGTGCTTGCTTCTATATAATGTCTTTCTAGACACCTCCTGCTCCACCACCCCCAGAAACTAATGTCCTCCCTTTCAAAACTACCTTGTATTCATTTTGAGTATATTCAACATATACTCACACATATCCATGTTGTCTTTTATGTATTCATGTAAGCTCTTTGAGGGCAGGGACTATCTCTCTCATGCTCTGTACTTAGTACAATGCCTAGAACACAATAGAGCTTAAAAATTCTGTTTAGATAGTTTTTGGTAGAGTTACATCGCTTGATGCCATTCGATGTATGTTACCATCTTAATGAGATGGGATTTCTCTTCATTTGGGAGTCATACTTAATTCTATTTAGGAGAGATGATGATGGATTTAAGAATTAGGCAGGATTGTAAATGATCTTAGCTTTTACCCTGAAAAATAATACAATTTATATAAGTTGTTCTAGACATCATTGTATTGGTGGTATGCTTTAAATAGAGAACAGTATTCTACATGGACATCAAATATTCTCTGTACTTGTGACTATTTTATATCTTTGCAGTATATAAATGTCATACATGAGGAATTGAATCAAATATTTTTTGATCATCAACAAAGACAATAATAATAATAGTTAACATTTATATAGCACATACTATGTGTCAAGCAGGCCTGGTGCTAAGAATTTTACAATTATTATCTCATTTGATCCTGACAGTAACTCTGGCTGTTAGATCTAATATTATTGCCATTTTACAGATGAAACTTGCCATTTGTCAGAGAAAACTGAAAAAACAAACAAACATATTTTAAGTGATTTGCCCAGGGTCACACGGCTACTAAAAATCTGAGGCTTGATTTGAACTCTGGTCTTCTTTACTGTTGGCATGGCACTTTATCCATTGCTTTACCTGGCTGCAGGATGTTATGGTGCTTTGGAGTAGATTGTTTTTTTACATTTTTTTGTCATACTTTTTTTGCTCTTCAGACAATGCATAATTTTTTGTTTTTATCTTGTTAATGATAGAAGCTTTAAATGTTTTGTATAAAGTATACAAAACAACACATGATTGATTTATATTAGCTTTGTTCTTCCCATTTAACTTGATGAGGTTCATATGGAAATATTCCAAAGACAATTGGCTACCCTCCTATTAACTTATATTTAATGTTTTATGATCTATTATGCTAATGGATAAAATGGTTTCTTTATGCAGTTAGTTAAAAGAAAGGGAGGAAATAAACATATTTTTAGAGTCTATTATGTGCCAGGCATTGTGCTAAGTATTGTTTATAAATATTCATTTGATCCTTTCAATAGCTCTGCAAAGTAGGTGCTATTACTATCCCCATTTTACGTTTGAGGAAACTGAGGCAAAAAGACATTCAGGGTCCCACATTTAGTAAGTGTCTGAAGTTGGATTTGAACTGAACTCTAGGTCCAATATTTTATCCACTGCTCCACTAGCTGCCTCAAACAAAGTATTAAGATGTTAGATCGTCATTAAAAGTCACACTCGATGTATCTTTGGTTCAACTGCAATAACATATATAGTACAATAGATTATATGTACTTTGAATTATTCTCACATGATTTCGACCTTTTACTAGACCTCTGAAGTTTTTTGCTCCAGAGAACTTGAAGATCAAAAGTATTTGGGATGACATCTATTAAAATATTTTTAAGATTTTGAGAATCAATTTTATATCCAAATAATTATGGGTAAAAGTTTAGTCAGTTTAATCCATGATATTGGTTTCCTTATGGAACAATTTACTGGCTAAGTGTTCCAGAATATTCTAAGTCTGTATTTGTAATGTGGGGATTTGTCATTTGCCCTTGAAAAATTGTGAACACCCGATGTATAATTTTAGCCAGTAAATAATGTCTTGTTAGTTATTATTATTATTATTATTATTATTATTATTATTATTATTATTATTATTATTATTATTACAATCTGAAGGAAGTAGGATTGATTGTTATTTCTTTTTGCTTTTATCAGAATAAATCTTGGGTATTATGTTCAGCCCGAGTGTCCTATTTTGGAAGGATATTGACAAGCTAGTCAGCATATCCAAAGGAGAGACTATGATCCTAAAAGACTTCATGATCAAACCATTTGAGGTCTGGATGAAGAAATTTGGGTATATTTAGTCTGGAGAAGAGAAGAGATGGGCTGAGTTGTAGGAAGATAGTTGTCTTTAAATATATGAAATTGTTTTGTGGAAAAAAGAAAAGATTTCACCTGTGTTTTCCCTATGGGAAGAACTAAGATTAACAGTTCTAAATTTCTGAGAGTCACATTTCAGCTCAATGTAAGAAAAAACTTAGAGAAACTGAGCCAGCAATAAATAGTGCATCTACTTGTGAGCCAAGAGAATTCAAACTTGACGTATAGAGTGGAAAGGTATTGTCAGAGATTGTAACCTCTTTGAGGAATAGAGAAGTGCAGTTCTGAACTGCAGAAGGGTACTCTTTCTAGGATTTCAGCAGAGCTAGGCCTTACAGGAAATTCACAAAGATTCTACAAATCAAGAACTTTACACTTGGGTCACATGTATTTATTAAGCTGAGCCCACTCTGCTTAGGTATCTTTTACAAGTAAGGGGATATTGAAATAGTGTACTATGTGCTGGGGATGGGTAGCTATTTCTTTAACAATTGTCCTTGCTAAACCTCTTTAGTAAATCTCCCTTAATAAAATCTAATTGGTATCAACTGGTCAATTAGTTTTGGGGAACATACCAGATTGGGGTTCAAGACAGTACTAAAATCTCTCCTCCACTTCCTCAGTGTAAACACTCTGATGCTGAGGGGAAAAGTAGTCAGTCATTCCTCAGGACCTAACATGTTAATTCCATTGAGAGCTGAGGAAAGTCACCCAGGAGATGTGTCAAGAAGCAGTTTGGTGAAAAGGATAGATTATTTTGAAGTCAGGTAGACAGATTCAAGTACCATTTCTAATTCTCACTAGCTATGTGATCATGGGCAAGCCACTTAATATTTCAGTGACTGGCAATTTTCTAAGATTATAAATGACAAAATAGTTGATTTGAATTAATGGAGATTTTACATGAGAGAGTTTCCTATACTACTGAAATCATAAACCTGGACCTCTGACCTGAAAAGGAACATTAATCATTTAATGTCTAACCTAAGTATAATTAACAAAATTTCCTAATTACTATTTATACTTTAATTAATTTTAACATATGAAATATCATAACAATTTGTTGGTCACTTTCCCTAAGTCCTATCTATTCTTTGACCATTCTCATTCACTGTTCTCTTTATAAGGTCATAGTATTTATGCCACTATTCTGATTCTGGTTTTGTTGCTTTAGTTTTATTTTGCTTTGTGTCATCTCAAACAGCTTTTATGGATTTTTTTTATAGTTCTTATGCTTATTCCATTAGAGCATTCCATTCCATCACTGTGCCACAATTTATTTAACCATTTGAAGGGCTGATTCTATACCAGCTCTTTTCAGATACCCCCAACTGCTAGTATCCTCCTTTCCTATAATACCTTGTTATTAATCTGTATATACTCATATCTATGCAACAGTGGACAGGCAATGGAGCATGTGTGGGGATAGGCCAAGAAACAGGCTCAACTTTCCAGAGAAAGAAGAGAGGTACTCATAGTAAGTTAGGTATAAGGCAGCTTTTTATTTCCTCAATATAAAAGTGTTTAACACAAAAAAGATTTATAAGTATACACTGACAGGAAAGTAGTAGCAATTAATCATAAATACATTCTTGAGAAGATGATATTTACAATATCCATACCTGAAGCATTTTGCAGGACTGAAGAACTGGCATTTCAATTTTGTCTCAGGTTGATACTATCACTTTCATGCCCATGTCTATTTTTTGGCAAGCTAGGCCAGAAGTTGGGTTCCTCCTCTTTTCAGTAGTCATCTTCTCTTCCAACATGTACTCTAAAATTGCTGTAATATATACAATTTAGACAGCAAACAATTGAGGAATCCAGGAACTCCTGAACACTCCCAACCTATCAGCATGTCTTAGGATTGCTACTCAGCCATCTATGATCAGTGAAAGAAACAAAAAGCTGAAGAGGCAAAGAATGCTGTGACATCCATGCTTAAGCTCCCCTAGGCCAGTACAAGTGATGTGTGTCATGTGCAAGCGGTTTGCCATTTCAGTTAGCATCCTCAACAATTCTCTAAATTCAAGGAGAAATTTTTAAAAGTTCTAAAATAATCCGTGATCTGAAGAAAGAGAGAGTCTACAGGAGACAGCCATTTCCTTTAAGTTCTACTGAGTAGACAGCTTTTCCTTGTTTAGTGGACACTATCATGGGAAGAGAGGAAACAAGGGACCATTTAGGGTTTGCTCTACTATCCCAAAGGACTAAGTCCTTCAGGCCTAAATGAGAAGTGGTCAGTGTACAAGCTCAGAAATTCATGGAAAATGGTTTAAACAGAATACAGGTGTCACAGGGCCTATTTCCCTACATGCTTGTTGGGATGTCCATCTACTTATATGTACATGCTATCCTCTATCATCACTATGTCAGTGGTCCTATAAAAATTTTCACGTTTAAGGGGCAGCTAGCTGGCTCAGTGGATTGAGAGTCAAGCCTAGAGATGGGAAGTCCTGGGTTCAAATTTGGCTCAGATACTTCCTAGCTGTGTGACCCTGGACAAGTCACTTAACCCCCATTGACTATCCCTTATTGCTCTTCTACAATCTCATTATCACACCTTGGAACAAATACATAGAATATTAATTCTAAGCAGAAGGTAAGAGTTTTTAAAAAATCTTAATGTTTAGATATTTTAAATATTAGACTCCCAGGAGAATATAAAAGCAATCATAAAGTGATGTTGCCTATCTTTGTCATTCCACATTTGTAATCCTTTCATATGTTAAATATTTCTTCTTTGAAGAGCAACTCAAAAGCTGTCCTAAATATTTTTATTTACAGGACCTCCTACATTGCTTAATGAGTTTGTTCATTCTTGATTTACCCTGTTTTCCCATTTGGAGGGGAGTAAATCTTAGCATAATATCATTTGTCTGGAGGATGGTATGACCTTCAGAAAAAGTTGAGGGCCTTGGGAGAGAGTAATCTCACCCTTTATGGCCTTGGTTTTTGTGTTATTTTTTTTTTTTTTTCATTTGGGATGAAATAAATCATGTCCTATGTACGCTTTAACCTTGAGTAACTGTTGTGGGGAAGCTGAGAACCCTTTTAACGTTTCTGTGGATTTAGGAGCCACTTTTGATTATATCAGGGGTAGGATTTGATTCAAATTCAAGTTTAAGGTATCTTTTAATAAGCAACTCTGCTTTGGTGTCTAGGACCACAAATAAATATCTTACTAGATCATATAAACGATGGGGGAGGGCCGAAAACTCGGGGGCATCCGGAAGAGGCGCTCCCTACAATTGAACCTAGAGAGAGAAGTACCCTAGTTAAAAGAAGCCCAGCGATTCAGTTTTGGGCCCCAATGTTACACTAATGTGAGTATGAGTCAAGATGGACACGAGGGCTTATCTTGTAATTCGACGAGGGTTACAAAAAAAATTAGTGTTTTGCTGAGCTTGAGCCTTCCAACAGTCACAGTGACAACTGTCAACTCCCCACTCCCTAAGCAGCGCCCTCTCCACCCAACGCAGTAAACCAAGACTTGCAAGACCTCTCCTCCACACGGCCTGCGCCAATGTCCCCCGCTCCCCACCCCTCCGAGCGTCACGTGACCGGGTCCAGGCTGGCTTCCGGCGCGGCGCACGCCGGTGACATCACGCGGGCCCGTAGTCGCATCAGGGTTGGCCTCCCTGCTGAGGGAGGGAGGGTGGGAGGCGGTGGCTGAAGCTGGAGGCGGAGGCGGCTGTGGGCTATGTGGGGCTTTGAAGGAGACTGAGCCCGTTCCCCTCCTCCCCCACACCGGACACGGCGCTGTGGACACAGGCTCGCCCTGGTTCCTCGCCCCCGGGGCTGAGGCGGAGACCCAGGCAGGCTGTCCTGCTTGGGCTCGGGCCCCGGCGCCGGCGCCGGCCAGGCCCAACCGCTGGGAACGGAACGGAACGGAGAGGAGCTGAGGAGGCCGAGTCGGTAAGAGGAGGGAGCGGCGGGGCCTGGCCAGGGCCCAGGCTGGGACGGCCCCCGGCGCCGGGTATCTGTCTGTCTCTCCCTCCCTCCCTCCCTCCTCCGCTTTCTTTTCTCCCTCTCTCCCTCCCCTGTCTCGCCTCGTAACTCTCCGCCCCCTTTGTCCAGACTCAGCCGCTCCCTCCCTTCCCTTGCCTCCCTCCTTCCTTTACCCCCTGCTGAGGTCTCAGGGAATGTCAAACCTGGCAGTCTTGGCTCCGCTTTTTCCCCTGCCTTTTCTTCCAGCCTCTCTTTCCCCCTAACTTTAGCTGTCATCCCTTATACCTTAATTCCTCGTCCGTCATGATACCTTTTCCCTTCCCTGACATCTTTTCTGTCTTGTCCTTTTCTTTCATTTCTGACCATTTTTCCTAGTCCATTCCCTGGTCTTTCGTTCCTCCCCTCCCCCAGCTTTCCTTGACTCTCCCCTTGGCTTCCTTCCCTCAGCTCCCCAGTTTTCCTTACCTTCCAGTCTTTCTTATAACCTCCCTTTCTTCTTTGACTCCCTCCCAGTTTGCTTTCCTTCCTACTCAATCTTGCTTACCCTTTTCCAGTCCTGCTTGCTTGCTCTCCCTTCCCCCACACCATCTTGCTGGCCTCCCCCATCTTTTCCATAGTCCCCCATTTTCCTTGCCTCCCCCCTCTTCATTGCGGTCAATTTTCTACGATTTTTTCCCCCTTCTTCCCCTACACACCCTTCATTTGCTCGTGGGTGTCCACCACTTAATTATCACACCCTTACATTCCCCCTTGCCTTGCTTCCCTATCTATATTTTTTGAATATTCAGTCACCTCTTAGGGTCTACAAGTACATAATTTCCTTTTTTCCCTCATGGAAATTTGTGTAATTGTTTTGTGGCTCCTGCCTCTGTTTTTTGTATCCCTGACCTTAATTCATCTTTCTCATGACATCTTCCTAATTTTTTCTATCCCTAAGTATTTCCATATACTAGGTGAGTTTTTATTTATTACTCAGCAGTATAGTCTTTTGTGAGCCTTGTAAAACTTAGCATGCTTCCATTGCTGAGTATTTACACTGTTCACTCTGGGAGGAACCTGACAAAAGGTTAAAAATAATGTAATTATGTATCTACTTAAACGTTTCAAATGTTGTCACATATGTAGCCATTGCAACATATATTCCTGAATCTCCTGTGGCCTTTGCCCCTCCCCCGCAATTTCCTAGCAATGTAAGTTTACCTTTATTTTATTAAAAAAAAAAAAAAAAAAAGAAAAAAGTATCCTTACTTGGCTTTGATTGTTCCCTTCCATTCTCCACTAATTTTGACTATTGGGTTTTGAATTTGGGACATTTAATTCTGGCATTAAATTTTATTACCACATATATGGTCATTTTTTCTTTTTACTTATTGAAAGTAAGGATGAGAGTGATAGATGATTAGAGATTTTTGCTCATTTTTGGAACTCTTTCCAAAAAAAGTACAAAAAATTTGTATTTATCCAAAAGGTTGTACTTCAGAATAATAATTGGAAAATTTTATATATTAGATTTTAGAAGTTTGTTTTGGCTATTTGGCAGAAGGTTAACTTTCTAATTACATTTTGCTTAGGCTAATATAATCTGTTTATAGGTCTCTAATTGCACATACCCAGCCATAGGGAAAAGGTGGTTATAAGGAAGCAAGATTAAAATTGAATAATCTATATATGAATAATCGAAAGCAGGCTGTTATTTTGTAGTTTTCTTGATCTGAAATAATACAAATGTTTTCATTATCAGAGTGGTATTCTTTTATATTGATATTTAATATACACAGCTATTTACAAAGTTAAAAGTTAAGCAGTTTCCAATACATTTCTTATCTGAATTAAATCAAAAAGCTACACTTAAATCATCTCAATTTAAAAAATAAAAATCTTTATATTGTTATTATCTGATATTTGCCACTTAAATCGTAGTTGGTGTGAAACTTTGATACAAAATTCTTAAAATTTTTATTGAGGTACTGGTACTGTAATTGAAATTGGCATACTTTTAAATCAGATAATGTAAAATTTAGGTTAGATTTTTCTTGCATGGATTGAAACCTCTTTAGGGATCACATAAAGCATTTGGATTTGCTGTGGCTGTTAAATTCCATTTAAGATTTCAGGTGGTTCATTTATTTCTTAGCAAATTCTATTGGTAGATCTCTTCAAAATTAGAATACATTTTATAAACTTGAATAGTATTTATTATGTAGACTTTCCCTTCATCATTCATTTAACTATAAATTGAACAAATCTAAGTGTTGAAGTATCTTTAAATTTCCTCTAAATTGTCACTTCTGAGATGAGTTGGGCAAATATAATTTTCAGTTTTAGTTTTAAAATATTCTATTTGAATTTTCTTGTTTGTTTTTCCCACCTACCTCCAGCATGTCATGCTGGAATCTAACAATTTTTTTCTCTTGAAGTAGTGAAAAGAGAAAACTGAAGAACAGACTCTCAAGATGAGCAAAAAGCCCCCAAATCGTCCTGGAATCACTTTTGAGATTGGTGCTCGTTTGGAGGCACTGGACTACTTACAAAAATGGTATGAAAAACATAGATTTTGTTCACCTCAAAGTATGTGTAGCATGCAGTTCTATGTCTTAACAAATTCTGCCCCAATTATTAGATTATTTTTTATTTTTAAAACACATATCAGCTTTTACTTTTTTTCCTTGAAAATAAAAAGTTGCAGATTTAAAATTTTAATGTAATTTGTTTTTTGCTATAAAACTATTTATTAAACCTATTTAGGTATCTGGAATGGAAATAAACACATAGTATATGAGGGATTTAGAACTTTGGACACATGAAGCCTATTTTAGTATGTTCTGTTATAAATATATAATTTGCTTTCTTTGTATATTTTAAATGTGCAGTTAAGAGTATATTATTTGATGGTTTTCAGTCATATAGAACCCATCAATGGTCAAAATTTTACTTTTCCAAAGGAGTCATGTGTTTAAAATTTGCTTGTATTTTATTTTCCTGAATGAACATAATTTACCTCCTCCAGCAGTATGTCCACTTGGCAAGTGGATAAGTGTCTTATCTTTAGTTTACCAGCTTTTAGGTTAATATTTTTAGATGATCTAAAAAATATGTGATTCTTTCTACCCTCTGTTTCCTTTTCTGCTGTTGTGCTCTTAGCATTGCAGACACAGGAAAAGGATACACAGGACTGAATGGCATTATGTATTTTTCTTCCGTTTAATTGGTGCTTGTGGCCAAATCATTTTGTCACTAAATGACCAGCCTAATTGTACTGAATTTCTCTGATAGCTAGGCTGGTACTTGGAAAACATCTTCATTTGCTTACCAGGACCTTACCTGAAGCTATTCTATCATGGTAAAATCTATTAGATCTTATCCTCTTTTGGACATAGACTTTGAGAACCCAGGATTACCTCCACATCATGATGAGGCATTAGACTATGACTTTGTAAAAGACTAGAAGAAAGAAAGAAGTTGCAACTAAACAAGGTACTCCTTGAAAAGGCAAAGAAAAATATTTTTTTTTTGGTGACAGATTTATTTAGAAAATTCTAGAGATTTAACTAAAAAGAATTAAAACAGTAACTTTAATAAGTTAACAGGATATAAAATACACTCACAAAAATCACCATACTTTCTCTATATTATAAAAAAATAGAAGTAGAAAAAAAATTCATTTAAAATAAAAATGGAATGCATAAAATAACTACAGACAAGAATTCTGTGTATACAACTATAAAGCCCTTTGTGGAAATAACGGATGAAAAATAATTTGAGAGACATTAATTGTTCATAACTGGACTTTGCTAAAAAAAAAATCACAGTGCTGCCTAAATTAATTTTACTGATTCACTGCCATACTGAACAGCCTACCTACCAAAAGGATTTCTATATAGAACTAGACAAAATAATGGCAAAATTCATTGAGAGGAAAAAACTATAAAGAATATTAAAAAAAAATAATTTTTTTTTAAGTGAGAAGGAAGCGAGTACATAACAATAATAGATTTTAAGGTATAGTACAAGCAGTAATCACCAGACTATTTAATACTGATTAAAAATAGAAAAGTTGTTTGATGAGTATACAGTTCAAGTATATAAGACCTGGAAATTATTTAACATGGTTACATAGTATTCCATAAACCCAATGGCACCAACTGCTGAGGGAAAACCTTGCTATTTGACAAAAGTTCCAGAGAAAGTTGAAAAACAGGCCAATAGGAATCAGGTTTAGATAGAAGTCTCATACATTTTTAGTAGTATTCAACTCAGATAAAAACAGAGAGTATTGCACCATATGTAGGGATCCCTGTGGTCATGTTTTGACATAGTTTTGAAATGTAATATTATCTGTTTTTTATTATATTTGTATTTATTTTATAAAAATTCTCCAATTACATTGTAATCTGTTTCAGACCACAGTTGGGTGTTTTGTGGACCACATGTGGCCCATAAATCATGTGTTTAACACCTTTTATTTAGAAATGATAAAAATTATTGATCATAGATAAATTAGAGGAAAAGGAAAAAGTATTTTTCATAACTGTGAATGGGGGAAGAGTTCTTTATCAAGAAAGGATAAGAGATAATCACTCAAACAAAAATAGACAATTTTGATTATCTAAAATTGAATCAGGAAAAGTTAGCTGTAAAAAAAATCTGCAAAAAATCTTTTTATTAATGGTCTACCTTTCTAAATAGATAAAAAGTTGATACTAATATGTAAGAATAAGAGCCATTCCCCAGGAGATAAATGGACAAAGGCTGTGAATAGGTAATTCTGAATTAATGAAATGTATGCCATTAACATCCATATTAAAAATACTCCAGATATCTAATAATATAATTGCAGTTTAAAAGAACTGTGGTGTTCTACTCCCACCTATCATATTGGCAAAGATGACAGAAAGAGTAGCAGTTGTTAGAGGTGAAGGGACTGTGAGAGGGCTAAGATTCTGTTGATACAGCTACAAATTGTTCTAGACAGTCTTGAAAGCAATTTGGAACTCTACCCTAAATGTCACGAAATTGTACCCTTGACTCAGCAATAACGTTATTAGGTGGTATAACTAGGTCAAAGAATATGCATAAAAGATCTCCCCAGAGAGTTAAAGGGAGAGGAACTCATAATGTGCAAATATGTTTTTAGAACTTTTTTTGTAGCAAAGAATTAAAATATTAAGTGTTTGCCTATAAAAACAAGTATAACTGAACAAATTATACTATGTAAAAATAATGGAAAGAAATGACTAAAGGGATAGATTCAAAGAAACCTGGGAGAACATGAGTAAATTGAGCAGAATCCAGAGAACAGTTTATAGTTATTATTATACTGAAAAGGAAAACAACTTTGAAAGACTAATAAAAACACTGATGAATGAAATGATAACTCATGACTCTTTAAGTCTGCTGAAGTATTCCTCTACCACCTCATATAGAGGTCATAGACAGAATGAAAAGTGCATTTTGAGATACCACTAGTGTGTGAATTCATTTTGCTGGACTATGTTTGTTCCAGGGGAAGCTTTTAAGTTTGAAAGGGGGGCAGAGAATTAATTGTTAGTGGGGTGAGAGAATAGTGACAGTGCTAGAAAAGAAAGAAAAGACTATGAAAGAAACATTTAAAAGTACATGGAAAGGAAAATGAAGTTCAGAAGCGGACATAGACAAAATGGGAAGTTTTAACATCATGTTAAATGTAATATTAAAAAAAAAAATAAGCTATAGGTAAAAGAGAGTCATAGTTTCCAGTCCTTTTTTTATTCTTTATTTTATGGAAAAATTCTTGTTGGATGCTCTATCAAGTTCATAATTTAAAAAAACTTTATTCCAAAAAGGTGCAGGAAGGAGGTAGTACACTGGCTTTTGCAATATAGCTAGGTGAAAATTTTAGAAAAGTATATTGGAAAATGCAAGCTTGAGCTGAGCATTCTAAGGGCTTTTGGAATGTGGCTGAAAGGTCACAGGGCTTTTGAACTCTGAGACAGTAGAAAGTAACATTAAAGGATTTTAATAATAAAATAAGGTGGGGCAAATGGGAAATGGGACAAATTATTCTTAACAGCTACGGGAGGGAAGAAACAGGGGTTTAGGTGGTCCAGGAAATCAGGGCAGGGAAGATAAAACTTACACTACACTATATACTAGGATAAATGCAAGCTTGACAGGGTTTTGGGGATCTCACTGCTTGCTCCAATGATGTTCTCAGCTGTCCCAGGGTCCAGGGTGTTGGTACAGTTCACAAACTCCACTGGATCACTCCAATAGGCTCTCACGGGCCTGGAGGTCCACCCTCCAAAGCTACTGATTAGGACCTATTTGTAGTTCCTCAAAATGAAGTCCAAGTAGGGTTTCTCCAGTGAGATCAAGGCACAAGCTCCTCTACCAGTGGCAAAAACTCCCAACTGTCCCAGAGTTCAAAAGCCTTATGACCTTTCAGCCACATTCCAAAATCCCTTAGAATGTTCAGCTCAAGTTTGCATTTTCCAATATACTTGTCTAAAATTTTCGCCTATCTACCTTGACTTATTCCTTATTACACTATAACATATGCCTGAAGGCAACATTATTTCATAGAACATTGGCTGTCTCATACCACAGTGCATACATAATACCATATGTATTAGCAAAATGACAGCTATAAAAATAAATATAGTTGGTGCACTGACATTCATTGAAATGAATTAGGAGGTAGAGAAATTCTACAGACATCAATAAGACCTTCTAAATTCAAACATACAATTTAAGTGGAGGTGGTGAAAAAATGTATCTGAAGGTATAGGTTAGTAAGAAAGTATTAAGAGTACAAATGCTTGTCATCTTCATAGCAGAAGGCTCACACATTTACATCATGAATACTTCAAAAAAGAATTATT
This sequence comes from Gracilinanus agilis, assembly GCF_016433145.1. Classification (NCBI taxonomy): domain Eukaryota; kingdom Metazoa; phylum Chordata; class Mammalia; order Didelphimorphia; family Didelphidae; genus Gracilinanus; species Gracilinanus agilis. Next base: position 683,799,021 of record NC_058130.1, read on the forward strand.
AGTGTGTCAAGCACCATATGACATCACCAAAAAGTAGTATTTTAATAGACACAAAAGGACTCTCGGGAGTTGTCCCAGTATTAGTAGTCTTTGTAGTTAAACAATGACTTGTAGATCATAGATCAGAATTGGTAAAAAAAACAAAACAAAAAATCTTGAAGAGTAGCAAAAAAAAAAAAATATATATATATATATACATATATATATATATATATATATATAGCATATAATTGATAACACTCAATCTTGAAGTTTTTAAATGAGTGATTAATAATGAAAAATGGGTGATGGATAGGAAAAGCAACATCACCATTCATAATTATATACAACTTTTAACCTGATATAAATTAGTTGTTATATAACAGAGCAGTGAAAGCAAAGTGCCAAACAAAAGAGATGGTGGCCCAAGGCAGCACCAGTTGAGGACATAAACTTGTTTATAAAAGTTTATTCTGAAGGTATGAAAATAATTATGAGCTATTACACCTCATAAAACAAAGAGAATCATTAGAGGATAAAACTGCTTTACGTTTGGTTAGTCAGCAAAACAAGTCATGCCAAATACAATTAATGATGAAAATGAAAGAATAACAAAAACATTGGAAAAGATGTACAGAGTTGTTGGTTTTTTTTTTTTTATACTGTTCATCATGAAAAACACGTAGACTCTTAACATCACAGTCCCCTAATGAGCTTATAGAGGTAGTAGAAATGGCATTGAAGTGAATAAATATGGGAATATTGTTGTACATTGAAGAAATCCATCCTGGAGGTGATAAACATGATTGTCTGGGCGTGGTGGGATCTATTCACAAGGTATCTGAGTTAGTGATATATCCCAAAGGTATAGAAAAAAAAAAGTAGGATTGAAAAAAGATGACTAACAAAATTAACAACTACTAATCTATATGCCTTTTTTTATATAAAATCTTTGATATTCATTTATAAATATTTTGAGGGCATTCTTGATGAAGGTATATAAATAGAGAAGAAAAGCAGGATTTTGCAAATGATATTCTATAAAGGATTACATGTTTACTATTGTGTAGTTAATTGAAGGATGTAGAGATTACAAGATCCCATTATACTTATTGTTAATTGATTCTGAAAAATTTTGATTTTGCTTTCCAATAAAATATCTCCCCTAGATCAAAATGTTGATGGTTCCTTGAATGAATAATGGAATGATCAGAATTATCTTGTGCTACAACTCTATAATAAATAATAAAAATTCAGTTGAGGTATAAAACAAGAAGTATTTCCACCAAAAAAGTGTTCATCAGTAGCTTCCTGAAAACACCTATAATCACTCAAAAGAATCTGACCTTATTTTCCTCACAGGAAAGACCAAATAAGTGGAAAAAAAATGTATTTCTCAGATTATGACATGCATTTGAATAGACTATTTATAGTGTTCAATTGTCTGTCTATCTATCTATCTATCTATCTATCTATCTATCTATCTATCTATCTTATCTATCTATCTCTCTATTACAGACAGTATATGAATAGACAAGTAGTTAAGTACAGAATTAAATGAGAAGAGTGGGCTGGGCTCTCTTCATGAAATTTTGGATTTTTAATGATCTTTAATGATTCCAAAGTTCTTCCTAAAACAAAAATCCATCTTTTAAATACTAATATTCTACTAATAGTTGTTGCATGACCTCAAGATCTAGAACACAATGGGCAATCACACTAAAGGCATTAGAAAAGTTCATGTTAATAAGTAGGCTGCAATGAATAACCAATAAAAAATGTAAAAGAAGAATGAGATTAAAAGATGTCAGGGAAATTTATGGTAGAAAAAGAATGTAGGCTAGTCAGGAATAGTTGAGCTCTGCTGAGTGAAGAAATGGGAATTTAGTGTTGCCAGTGCTTCATTTGGTACCCCGTTCCTTAGTAGTTTGTCTATGGTTATCTTTTTTTTTTTTTTTTTTTTGCATTAAACTATTATCTTAATTGACATCTAGGATATATACTATTAATGATTACCTAAAAGCGCTTAAATATAACTAACATTTCAATTTTTTTTTATTTTTAATTTTGGAAAGCCCTTTGATAGCCAAACATGTGGACACGGTTGCATCAGGAAAGGTTTGAAAGAGGGTGAACCTTGCATCAGTCTTAGAACTGCCATATTCCTTGGAGAAATGGGTTTTAGGGAGCTGTTGAGCAGGGGGAATAGGAAAAATAGGTATCCTAGCTACTTCTGAGTTCATGTTTTGTTTGACATTAATTCAGTCTGTAAGTACTTCTGTAGCTGAATATGAATACAGAAACATGCTCCAACCAAATGAAAATGATGTTTAGTTATTTCCTTTTAAATGGTCTGTGTTTCTCTTTTTATTTTTTTTATGCAGTTAATGAAATTTTGATTGTATTATGAAATATTCTGTACTTGTATTCTCTGGAGTGCTAATTTTATTCTTGATATTTGTTAATAAAAGTTCCCCTATTTTAGGTTAATCAATAATTGACCATCATTGATATCTCTCTTGTTCAAGACAATGACTTTTTACCATAGAAGGAGCTATTACATGTGATAGAAAGAAAATCTGTACATATGATATAAGAATACTTTAGGTTATATCACTCACTACATGACATTGATATATTTGCAGACTAGTTTAAAGGTCAGAATTTAAGGAATTTTTCTTTTTTAATAATTCATGTTTACAGATATTTACTCCTGGTACATAAGTAGTACAGGTGTTTAGATTTTATTTTATAGATGAAAAAACTGAAGTTCTAGAGAATCAGGACTGGAACTGGAGTTGTCTGACTACTGAGTCCAGTGATTTTTTATTTTTACTATATGCTGCTACCACTTGTAAAAAATGAGATGATTCTGATTAGTATTATCCTTCTAATCCCCAGAGGAACAGATTTACCATTCATTCAGCACTATTACAAAGTTATACTGACTTAACAACTTAATTAGTGTCTAGTCTTGGGAGAGCATATAGTGTTATTTGTAATTTTCTTTCCAGTACTGTTTATATCATCATTAATTTTGCATTAGAGTATGTTCACTTTTGGTGTCCAAATATTTACTGAATAAACAGTTTAAAATTGATTTATATTGGAAAGACTTTAAAAAGTACCAAAAATAATGTATTTTAAAACCGGTTGCTATTTTATATTCTATTTTATTTTGAATGGAGTAAGAATGAAAAAACTAAACCCAAAATATTTTATAATCTTTTCAAGAAAATTGTTAGTAGATTTTATATAGGATCATTAAAATTTATGACCTTAATGAAATTTTGATTTAATTATCTTATCTGCTCAATTATTTTAACCAAATATAAGGAGCTTTAGTCAGAGTCATAATAGCTAAGAATAATATAGTGAAAGGCAAATTGTTTTAGTTCTATATGATAATTTCTTCTAGTCTAGGTTTGAGTTGAACAAAGTAACCTTTCCAGAATTGAAAGAGACCTAATATGAATGGTTTGTTAATTACTGTTAGCAACAACTTTAGTCAATACAGTATTACATATGGCTAACTTGTTTTTGCCTTGTGCAGTTATGGGATAGACTATTTTATAATTATTCAATTCATAAATAAAATTTTTTTCAATATTTGATATTTGTAACATCTGTGAAATTATAGATATCTTATTTTTTAAAAATAGAGTTCTATATGTAATTATCTAATTAAAGGCAATCCACTTCTCTTGCTGTGGATTTATTACTTTATATCAGCAATTTCAAATAAAGTGCCCTGAACTCAGAAAGCACTTAATAGATATTTGCCATATTGAATAAAATAGTTCTTATGCTTAAGTGATAGTAAAGTCTAATATCATTTTCTGGGTGTTCATTTAGTCATTAATATTTGTTATCCATGATGTAAGACATCAAAGAAGTTCTGTGGTACTTTCTGTATTTGTGTCATGTGCTATGTTCTACTTGATATTAGAAAGGTTTTTTGTAGGTAGTTGCTTCATTAGCAATAAAAGTACAAAATATTTGAACCCTGAGTATTTTGCTGTCTACTAAGGAGCAACAAAAGTTTTATTACTTAAACATCTAGAAATAATGCTTTTCTTTATTATTTTTTTAGACCTTTATGGTATAGTAATTATTTCATATTTGCTAATTCACCTCAACAAGTATTTTAAAATATTTGCTATGTATTCAACACTTCTAGATATTGGGGATATAGAAGTTTAACTATCTCTTCAGGGTGTTTATATTTAGTTGAGGGTAGATAAACTGTGCTAGCTTGTATTAAAAACATTATTTCTCTATATATCTTTCATATAGTCATCTTGGGGAAAAAAGATGCAAAACCCTCTAGTGACAATGTTACTGAAGGCTCTAGTATTGTTTATCTAGTTTATCTAGTATTGTTTATAGAAGGTTTTTATGATTGTAAGGAAGAAAAATGTTCTCTATAAATAAGTTAAATTTTAATTAAAAAAAAGCAGAAAATTTTCAAGTTCTTAAACTTTTAATTTTAGGGTAGATTTACTTTTAAGTCAAATCTGTTTGAGACACCAAGTTGAAAGACTTGATTAACTTAAATTTTTTACCTTATTTCTCAGTCTGACTTTAGTATATTTTCTTCACAATTCAGAAAGAGAGGTGCTGGCTTCATCTCCTAGAAGCTACTTTTAAGATTTCAAATAGTGGTTTGCTTTTGAGGTTGAGAAGTGATTTAACTTCAATTTGCAGGGTTAGTTAACTTTGATGATTGTAGATTTTCTTCTGTCTAAACACTAAATCCTCTTTAGAGTGTTTTAATGTATATTTTCTCAATTCATAAATTTGTTCTGAAAACACCTATTAATTTGACATGTTGAATATTCAGTTATTTAACAGAAACAAATTACATATAAAAACATGTTTATATATATCACCTATCTTTTAATCTTGGTTGCCACCTCTGTTGCCACTCATTAAAAATCTATGAAAGAAAATCTGGAAAAAATTGATATTAGGACATTACAAAGCATTCTGATTCATTGGTTAGAAAACACAGATTTGGAAGCCCCTATTTAGTGTAAGAAAAATTCTTAATTACTGGTCCTAAATGGAATTTATATGCCCTGATAAAGCATATTTTTTAATATGTAGAATTGAACTAGATGCTATTTAAAGTCCCTCCTAGTTTTTCATCTTTGATTCTATGATTCTTTGATTGAGTGAAATGATTTTATGATAAAAATGAACCTCAGGGCAAAAACCCATATAACATTTTTTGAGTAGAAAAATAATTCAGCATGTTATTGTTTTTAATGATGACTTATACACCCTATACATTATAGGAGAATTCCATGGTTCTATCCAACTTTTATATAAAGAAAATAATTATGTTAAATCTTTTTTAGTGGCTATTTAAATTTGTTGTGTTTTTATTTTATTCAGAATCTTCTTTTTTGTAAGCAAATTTACGTCTTAAAATATACAAGTGGATTTTAGAAAGCATATTACATAAAATTCATAGATTTTATACTTATTTCCCACTTTTGCATGAATATTTCCATGTAATTTCCTTCTAATTCTGAACAGGAAAAGAATGAAAAGCAATATAAAGCTAGCAGATGTTTTTGAACATTAACAGAAATTTTTGGTAGAGTAAATTCTAAACTAGCAAATTCTATCTGTGCATTTGGAGTTTTTGAACTGATGAAGTACTTAAAAATGTGCATTTTAAAAAATTTACTTGCATAGGAATGAAAGTGATTTGGGGATTGAGGAAATAATAATAGGCTGTGTAGGAATAAGAGACACCTTGTTGAAGTAATGCAAGTATCAATCATTTGATCAATAGTGAGTTCTTTCTTTGTGCCAGGTGCTGTGCTAAGCCCTGTAGATATAAAGAAAAAGCCAAAACAATTCTTACTCAAGAAGCTCATATTCTAATAGAAGAAGCCTCTTCTACATAGAATGCCATATATAAAATAAAGACTTTCTATTCGTATATGCAATTATCCTTCCCAGAATAAGACTATTGCACTTAAAATTCTTTTAAACCATACCTAACAGTGTGGGTAGTAAATTCCTTTGTGTTTTAGATTAAGTCATTGTGGTATATGTGGGATTGGATTATTCCCTATCTGGAAAGTCCATTTTAGAAATTCATAGACTAGGGCTCTAAAAGATGAGTTATTCTTTTTTTTTTTTCAGATACCTTTATCTGGCAAAAACTTGGCTCTTATATTATCCAAGAAGTAAGTTTTCTCTCTTTAAAGAAAAAAGTTTAAAAAGAAAGAATCCTTGCAGTAAAGAGTAAATGGCTGATTTTCATATTAAACATTTTTCTATAACTGAAAATAATGTTGGAATTAGTTTGGACGTTAATAAAACACAATTTTGTCTCACCTACATTATATTATTATATTACTTTTGTGTCATTCTGTTGATGCATGGTTTGACAGAGATTTTTCCTGATGGCTAGTCTCAAATAATTTTGCCATTGTTAAAGCCAATTTCTTCTTGTCCTATCTTCTTTTGAAAGATGAAAGACTGAATGCTGTGGAAGCATATGCAACTGAGAGTGAGGAAATTATAATCCAAGCTCAGTTTCCTTTAATGTAAAATGAAAGGCATGAACAGCAGTTCTAAACCGTGTGTGTGTGTGTGTGTGTGTGTGTGTGTGTGTGTGTGTGTGTGTGTGTGTGTATGTGTGTGTGAGAGAGAGAGAGAGAGACAGAGACAGAGACAGAGACAGAGACAGAGACAGAGAGACAGACACTGACTCTTGGCAATCTGATGAATGAACCTATGTACCCCTTCTCATAATAATGATTGTAAATGCATAAAACATATAAAATTACAAAGGAAATAAGTTATTTGAAATAAAGGTGTACTTTTTTTCCCCCATCCAACAGTGTCTGACCTGAAATTTATATATGTAGACTTATGGATCTGAGATTCCCAGAGTAAGAACTTTTGGGTTAGATAGTACCCAAGAACCTTTTAGTTTCAAAATTCTACATTCTGAGATTGCTTTAACACCTATATCAAAAGTTAGCAGCATTTTAAATTTTGCCATCCCATCAGCATGCAGAAGAAAGAGAAAAAGATAGGGTAAAAGAAGTAATTTATACAGATATTTATTTAATGCCTACTATGTCCTCAGAATCATCTTTTATGCAAAAAAGGTTAATAAATGTATAATGAGTATCTTTGAAGAGAGAAGAAAAACAGAAAAAGGAAGAGAAGAAATGCTAGTGGTTAGGAATGATGCAGTGCCATTGACAATTTCAAGTTCATAGAATTGTTTGCTTATAACTGGCTTATGTAAGATTCTTAATACACTGGAAGTTCAGCCTTTTCTAGTAATTTTTTTTACTACAGTAACTTGGCAGTTAGACTTGGCGATTTAAAAACAAAAGTTTTTTTTTTCTTTTTAATAATCCATTATTGGCACAATGCCAATTTGAGCTATATAAATGAAAAAATAATTAAAGTGAAGACTAGTGGCAAGACAACATTGGAATAGGAATTGTCTGAATATAAAATCAATTTCCAGTTATCTTTTCCAGTGATTTAAAGAAGAAAATGACTATTATTCAGAAGTCTGAATATATTTTACCCTTGGAATATGATCTGACATGTACTTATACACACTCACACAGACAAATGCTTATACTTTTGAATGGTCAGTTGATGGTTGAACAATAGTCATTTTCCTGTCTCCTTTACATATGTAATTAAAGGAGATATGTATTATCTTTGATTTAGAAAGCCCTGCATTCCTCAGTGCAACATCAGGTCATTATTGTTTTAGGGAACCAGAAAATCTTCAGAGAGAATGAAAGGGTTATCTTTTAAGGGATATCCTTGGGATAGTACTAGAATTAAATGTTCATCTGAGAGAGCCTGGCTACTTAGAATCCTTACCAAATTGTAACCATGTCACAGTTTGCAGGAATAAAAGAAAAAATGGGATTCTTTTTGCCAAATGGACATTAGACCTTTTATAGACATAGTATCTTAGCTAGTGGCAATACAGTTTCTTATTTTTTAACCCTTTTTTTTCTTGAAATTCTTTTTTTTGTCATTAATACAAATTCATGATACAATTAATCTATTTTATATCACTTCTACTTTCATAGATGCAGATTTTTATAACAGAATCTTCTATAGAGTTGATTTGGCCAAAAGATTTGTTACTCTATAGCAAAACTCATTATGACCCTTTCAAGACTTTTGTTCCACTATCAACTCATTAACCATTCAAAGTTTAAGCTTCAGATAGTAACTCCAGTCAGCATTTTAAGCCATTTCAGCTTTGTAGGACCTTCCAGAATTCAACACTCATTTTCCATAACCTATTATAAGCCAAGGTTGCTTTTATGCCACAGTGTTCTCATTAAATTTTGGATGATCATAATACAATAAAGAATTTAATTTCTTAGTGGGGAAGAATCACACTAACAAAATACTTTCTCTTTGTTGTCGGCAACTATATTAAGAGGAATTCTTCATTTTATTTTGGACAGATAGGCAAAATGTATGTCTTTATAGAACAGCAGTATTATTTTGACTTCTTGGTTACAAAAGGAGTATAGTATTTTATTTTTTAATAATATTTTAAAAGTATAAAGCATTTGTTCTAATATTGAATTTACAGAAGCAAAGTATCATGGACAAATACAATTTTAAGAAATTGTATTTGAAACTTTTGTTAAACTTGTCTGGGAAATACTCCATCATTTTATAGAGGAACAAATTGAGGTCCACAGAGGTTAAATGACTTGATTCAGTCAAAGGTCTAGTCAACAAGCCTGAATTTATTATGTACCTACTATGTGCCAGATGTCACGCTAACTACTTGGGATACAAATTAAGGCAATAAACAGTCCGTTCCCATGGAACTTTCAGTTTAATGAGGAGACAACATGCAAACAATTATGTGTTAACAAGATATTTGGAAGATAAATTAGAGTCAGTCTCAGAGGGAAAACACTAGTAATAAGGAGGACTGGGAAAGCCTTTTTGTAGAATGTGGGACTTTAGTTGAGAAAGGAAGGAAACCAGAGTAGCTGAGAGGCAAAGTTGTGAATGAGGGAGAACATTCCAGACATGAAGGACAGTCAGCCAAATGGAGTCGGGAAACGGAGTATTATATACCAGCGACAAGATTACCGGATTGTAGAATACATTAGTAGAGAGCAGGCATAAGAAGAAAGAAAAGGTAGCAGGAGGCTTGGCAATAGATGGCTTTAAACTCAAATTATTTTATGTTTGACCTTGGCGGTAATAGGGAACTATTGAAGCTAATTGAATGAGTTGGGGGATGATTTAGTCAGATCCACTTTAGGAAGATCAATTTGGTTACTGAGTGGAGGATGGTTTGGAGTGAGGAACTGCATGAAGAAAGGAGACTCACTAACTAGCAGACTATTGCCATAGTTGAGGTATGAGATGAGAAGGACTCCATAGAAGCAGCAGTGTCGAAGAATAGAAGGCACATATAGGAAGGATGTTACAAAGATAGAAATGATGGAACTTGCCAATTTATTGGATGTGAGGAGTGAGAGAGTGGAGAATTATATATATATATATACCCAGGTTGTGAGCCCAAGTGAATATCCTTGACAGTAGTACAGAAGTTGGGAATTAGGGAGACTTTAGAGGGAAAGATAATGGGTTCAGATTTGTCCAATAAGGAGTTAGAGATGTTAGATCTTAGCTTAGGAGAGAAGTTAGAGCTTCAAAAAAAGATCCGAGAGTCATCTGCATAGAGATAATAATTGAATCCAAAGGAATTGATGAGATCAAGAGAAATAGTGGAGGAGGAAGAGAAGAAAGTCTAGGACAGAGTCTTAGAAGACCTACATATATAACAGGTTACCTGGATGAAAGTCACAAGCAAGACTAAAGTAGAGATAGAATAGAGTTGGTATATAGATTTTTGGTTCAGAGATGATTACGAAACTTCTGAGGCTGAGAAGCAACAGAAGAATATGGATTGATTTTCTGCAGCTTGTGCTAATTTGGGCCTGACAGCACCAAGAAAACAGGTTCTCCACTTGGCAGTAATACCACACTATCTGTAGTCCAGATGTGGAACCATCAATTATAGCAGTTAGAGAAATTTTGAATGTGGTGGATCAGTTCACTTGCTTTGGCAGGGTACTTTCTAGGCATGTCCACATAGATGATGAAGTTGACCCATGCATTACCAGAACTATCTTAATGTTTGGGAAATTCCAAAGGAAAGTATGAGAGAGAAGAGGTATTAGGCTGCCTGCCAAACTAAAGTTCTACAGAGACATTGTGCTGACTTCATTGTTGTAAGCCTATAAAACCACAATGCCAGGAAATTGAATTGCTTGCATTTGAATTGTCTTAGGATATTCTGAAGATCATCTGGTAAGAGAAGGTACTAGATATTTAGGTTCTTTCTCTAGCCAAGCATTCAAACTTTTCTGCACAGAGCACAACTCCAATGGCCTGGCCACATAGACTGAATGCCTAAGAGACTGTTTTATGGAGGCAAGACATAAGACAAGGATGATAATAGTCCCTCTGAAGACCTTTGGTATTGATGTAAGAAGTGAGACACTTGCAAAAACCCTCAGGATGAGATGCCTACATCAAAGAAGGTGCTGTGCTATCTGAGCAAAGCAGAATTGCAGTAGCTCAAAAGAAATGTGAGATGCAATTTTTTTTTTTAAACCCTTAACTTCTGTGTATTGGCTCCTAGGTGGAAGAGTGGTAAGGGTGGGCCATGGGGGTCAAGTGACTTGCCGAGGGTCACACAGCTGGGAAGTGTCTGAGGCCAGATTTGAACCTAGGACCTCCCGTCTCTAGGCCTGACTCTCAATCCACTGAGCTACCCAGCTGCCCCCTGAGATGCAAAATGTAAGAGACATTTTCATCCCAAATCTTCATATGGATTAGTTGTTCCCCACTCCTGGTAGAGCCTTCTGAGCTTGAATTGGTCTGATCAACCACAGTTGGACACACTATATATTGACTGACATAGTGATGTCATTTTGGAAGTATCAGAGATAACCAACTTAATGAAGATCCAGTTAAGGTGACAGAGAAGGAGCTCTTTGACAGGTAGGAGAAATAGGAAAGAGAAATGTCATGAAAACCTAGAGAGAAGAGAGTATCAAGAAGAAAATGATAGTGTCAAAGACTGCAGAGAGATAGCAGGATGAGAATTAAGAAAAGACCATTAGATTTGGCAATTAGATCATTAGTAACTGGAGAGCAACTGAAAAATTAAGAGGAAGGGGAGTGAAGGCAATGATTGTTGATCCCTACATAAGGAATTTAGTCACAAAGGGAGGAGGTATGAGTTTTGGCTAGGTGAGAGGAGAATCAAGCAAGTTTTTTGAAGATGGGGAGGGAACACAGGCATATTTTTAGGGAAGCAGCTAATAAATAGGAAAATATTGAAGAGTTAAGAGTAGGGGTGATAGGGCAGTTTTCTGGAGAAGATTGGGTGGAATATAATTGTGTAGGTAAAGGGGTTTGTCTTTGCAAAGAAATGGGTTATTTCTCCTTCTGAAATGGGTGAAAGAGAAGAGATTTTTTGGTGAATGGCCTCAGGTTTGTTTTTTTGGTGGAGGTTTTTTTTTTTTTTTCCACACTAAAATGAGGCAAGCTTCTTAGCTGAGAAGGTGAGGAAAGGAATTGCTGTGGAAGCTTTTGGAAAGGGAAAAAATATTACCGTGGTGAGTGTGTATTGAAATTTAATAAAGCAGGTATAAAAGGGTTGCTCTGCTACAGTGAGGGCCCAGTTAAGATTATGTAACATAAATTTGTCATGGACTCGGTAAGAATGGTTTTGTGATTTTTTTCTCCAGCTTCATTCACCTGCTATTTGTAGGAGTGAAGACAGTTGATGGTGGAAGTAATCCAAAGCTGCGATTTAGACAGGCAGGATCTTCAATGGAACAAAAGGGGGCAACAAATTAGATAGAAAAGGATAGTGTAGAGTTGAACTGATTAACCTAGGGATCAAATAAGGAAGGGAAGAATACAGGGTTGATGGCTTAGGAAAGAACTAAGGAGTGGTGGAATTGGATTATACAATGATACAGAGAACAAGGTTGGGATTGCAAGACAGTATGGGAGGTAGAATTTTAGAGTTCATAAACATGGGTTTTCGAAACGCTGAAGTGTGATGGCAATATCAGGGATATAATATAATTTCCTTGGAAAATGGATAAGTTGAGGAGTTTTGAGGTTAGGGTGTTCAAGGAAGTAATAAGATGTATGCTGAATTCCACCAGTATGGAGGGGAGAAGTTGGGGAGGAGAGAAAGATGATGATCCAGGTACTGAACTCCTTAAGAAAGGATAGTGTCCTAAGATCTTTAGAAAACGAATGTGATATATGATTAATATGTATGGTAGGTGATAAATAGGGACTTTTTAAACTAAAAGTAGGAAAGGTGATAGAGCTAGTAGGGAGAACCTAGAATGGCAAAGGGGGAGCAAAGCATATTCCAACTCCCCACCAAAACTACTGAGTCAATGGATATATGAGTGAAAGTGTAACCAGTGCTGGAAAGGGTATCCAGGGAAGTTTTGTTATCAGAAGAGAGTCATATCTCAGTGAGGGCAAGAAGATGGAATAATAAAGTTGTTTAAAAATGCAAGCTAGTTATCTATGGAGCAGGCATTCCAGAGAGAACAGTGTTGTGTAACTTTAAAGCAGGAGATTGGGGATTAGGGAGCTGGGTTGAGTGGGGATAAAGGTATGGTTATTGGGGGTTGGAGAATGGGATTTGAACAGTGGCAGAAGGAGGAGAGGATCATAATTATTGGGATGAGATGGATATGTTGGTGTAGAAATATTTTAATCAATGAAGAATGAATTCAGGTAGCTCTCTAAATATGGGTTTGGATTTAGAATGAAGCTAGATTTGACTGAAACTCAAATGGCTACATCTGAAAATGATGAGGTTTTGCTTAAATATTCAGTATTTAAAAGTTACTTGAAAGTCAAAACATAAAAATATTGGCAAAATTTGCCTTTCCAATAATTGCTTGTTAAATAAAACCAGTTAATTTGGTGATACTACAAACTAACAATTGTCATTTAGTTGTAGCAAATACAATTGTAGTTCTTGTAAAGAAAACGAAATTTAGGATTTAATATTTCAGTTTGGGGTTTATAAAAATGCACAATTTTCTCTGATAATATGCTAGATTTCGTGCTTTTTGAAAAAATAAAAAGGTTGAAAGAATATAGTAACATTAAGCCTTTAAAATTGATTCATGATTTGATTTTCTGTAATTGTGCTTTCAATGTATATGCTGTTTTTTCTTCTGTTACTTTTTAATTTAAATATCTTTTCCCTCATATTTACATAATTTACAGGTATCTAAGAATCTTGGAAAACATTAAAGATAAGACAAAAAGAAGAGATTTTTGCCTGTGCTTGTCTTTATTTTCTTGAAGGGGATATTAATAGAATTTAATAATTAATACTTCCATATTCCCTATTTAAGCAAAAGTATAACCTTTGCTAGATTTTTTTTATTTTGAGAAATATGATTGAATCCAAGCTTAAAAAAGAAAATAGATTTTTTTTTCCCATGATGTACTTAGTAGTCCAGAAAATTTGAGTGGCCACAGTATTAGTAGTTCTGTAGTGTCATAAAGACTTAAAAATAAAGTTAAGATAAAGTCATTGTGACAAACTTGTAGCATACTGTAGGAGAAAAGTGATCAATTCCAAATCAGTTTTGTCATATCTGCAACTGTCCCCTTTTCTTTCTCAAGTGAATGGTTTTCTATCTTTATTGAGAAGAAAGTGGCTCTCTGACATGACTCCCCTCTCTCCCTTAAATCTATCAATGCTCTCACCTATCCTTTCCCTTCCCTCCAAGTATTAGAGGATGAAGTGGGCCTCCTTGCCATGTATAACATTTATGTAATTTCCTTTATTTTGTTTTTTTTTCCCCATGCCCTTGCTCCATCAGTCCATACCATTCTCATGCATGTTCAATCTCATTCTATTCTGCTTCTGACTTCTCATTAGACTGTGCTCAAGGTTCCTCTTTCCTTCAAAAGAGAACATAACCTTCAGTTGACCTTATTTTTCCCTTCAATTTGTTACCTTACTCTTTTCCCCTATTCCACTGTCACACTTCTAGAAAAATAAGTTTACATATGAAGACTACCATCACATTCTTAAACTATTTCCCCTTTGTTATCTCTAGCTTCTATCTTTATTACTTTATAATTCTTAAAAACCAAATGACTTTATAAAAGTTTCATTTAATTAATTAATTAAGAGCATTTTTCAATGGTTCCATGATTCATGTTCTTTCCCTCCCCTCCTCTCATCCTGCTCCTGTAGCCAACGAGCAATTCCACTGGGTTTTACATGTGTCATTGATCAAGACTTAATTTCCGTATTATTGATATTTGCACGAGGGTGATCATTTAGAGTTCAAATTCCCAATCATATCCCATCAAACCATGTGATCAAGCAGTTGTTTTTCTTCTCTGTTTCTGCTCCCACAGTTCTTTATCTGGACATGGATAGCGTTCTTTTTCATAAGTCCCTCAGAATTGTCCTGGTTCATTGCATTGCTGCTAATAGAGAAGTCCATTACATTACGTTGTGCCACCGTGTATTGGTCTCTGTGTATAAGGTACTCCTGGTTCTGCTTCTTTCACTCCGCATTAATTCCTGGAGGTCATTCCAGTTCACATGGATTTCCTCCAGTTCATTATTCCTTTCAGCACAATAATATTCCATCACCAACAGATACCACAATTTGTTCAACCATTCCTCAATCGAAGGGCATCCTCTCATTTTCCAATTTTTTGCCACCACAAAGAGCGCAGCTATAAATATTTTTGTGCAAGTCTTTTTTCGTATTATTTCTTTGGGATATATAACCAGCAGTGTTATGGCTGTCGTTTAATGACTTTTTGGCATGGTTCCAAATTGGCTTCCAGAATGGTTGGATCAATTCATAACTCTACCAATAATGCATTAATGTCCCAATTTTTCCACATCCCCTCCAACATTTATTACTTTCCTTTACTGTCATATTAGCCAATCTGCCAGGTGTGAGATGGTACCTCATAGTTGTTTTGATTTGTATTTCTCTAATTATAAGAGAATTCTCTAATATATAAGCTCTTATTGATAGTTTTGATTTCTTTATTGGAAAATTGCCTATTGATGTCCCTTGCCCATTTATCAATTGGGGAATGGCTTGATTTTTTTGTACAATTGATTTAGCTCCTTATAAATTTGAGTAATTAGACCTTTTTCAGAGGTTTTTGTTATAAAGATTTTCCCCCCAATTTGTTGCTTCTCTTCTAATTTTGGTTGCATTGGTTTTTTAATTTAATGTAGTCAAAATTATTCATTTTACATTTTGTAATATTCTCTATCTCTTGCTTTGTCTTAAAATCTTTACTTTCCCATAGATCTGACAGGTATACTATTCTATGTTCCCCTAATTTACTTATAGTTTCCTTCTTTATATTCCAAATGACTTTTTAATTATCTGCATTTTACATTGTTGATGAGTAGTTCTTAATTCTGATATTCTTTGCTCTCTTGCCTTCTGTAAAACTGCATTCTCATGGCTCACTTCCTAACTTTCTTTTAATACTCTTTCCTTTACTAGCTTTCTACTTTCCTGTCCTTTAAAACATGGATGTTTCTCTGACTTCTGTGACTTGGTCTTTGGTAGTTTTATCCATTTTCATTTTTTGACTTTTTTGATTTCTAACTTCTATTGAAAATCTTGTAAATCTGTATCTCTATCCTTTGTCTCATCACCAAGTTTCAGACCTAGATTTCCAACTTGCTATCTCAATATTCAGCCAGTACCTCAAACCCAAAATATCTAAAAAATTGAGCTCTTGAGTGTTTCCATGAAATTTCTTTCCTAATTTTATTTTTTTTTGATAGTACAACCAACCCCTCTCAATTACCCAAACCATTCATCCTGAATGCTCTCTTTTCTCCCATTCCTTTGTTAGTAAATCCTCTTGTTAATGTCTCTTATACCAATACACCTACTCCCTATACAAATAATAACTACTTGGGATATTCATTTCCCTTAGGTTTAGCTCTCTTTTCTTTGTATATAGTTTACTTGTCAAATATAATGTAATTTTAGTTCTCATCTCTCTTAAACATGTTAGAGTAGTTTCCTAACTGGTTATATTGCTTTCAAATTTCCCTCTCCAATTTATCCTTCACTCCAATGCTTGAGTAATTTTCCTAAAATACCACTCTCTCCATGTCATTTTCTAATCAGAGCATTAGTGATTTCTCTTTTCCCTTAATAAATCATAAAATCTCGTTCAAGGTTTTCACAGTGTGTTTCCTGTTTACCGTTTCATTATTGCATTCTACTCTATTTTCTTGATGTTCTAGCCAATGCAAACTACTTTCTATCATTTGTTTTATAATGCCCATCTTTTATTTTTGTGCCTGTGCGTTTCTTGAATCATTTCCATTCCTTTTCCTTGTCCCCCAAAATAGTTTGGTTAGTGGATAGATAAAGGCACTATACTTGAAGTTAGGAGACCCTGATTTTAAATCCTGCCTCAGATTCTTACTAAGCTGTGTGACCTTGGGAAAATCATTTAACGTTTCTGTATCTTAGTATTCTTAGCTGCAAAATGAGGGAGTTGGGCTCATTCTTCCCCAAAGTTCTTCGTGTTTCTCAAAATACGACCCTATGACCTTTACCTGGTTTTAATGAAATATTATGGTAGAGTAAAAGAGAATTGGAAATGAGTCAAAAGATCTCAGTTATAGACTAGGTCTAATCACTCAAGAGTTGTGGGACCATGGGCAATTAATTTAACTTAAAGATTGGACTAACTCCTCTTTGAGGTTGTTCCTAGCATTTGAGTTTTTGTGATTCTTTTATGTTCAATTTGTAGTGTTTAAAATATAAATCAACAATTTCAAATAATTATCTGAATGCTATTTACATTTCAGAATTGGCAATTTCTTTCTGAAATGGCCCAAATATAGTAGGTCACAGTAATGTTGCATTTAATGTTTATTTGCTGCTATAATTTAGGTGATCTTCAATTTTAATTTTTTAGGAATTGTGGTATTCCTGTCTCACAGCCATGTAACAGCATAAAAATATTCTTAAAAAGATGGTTTTTTTTTTCCCCTCAAGGTAAAGCTCGATATCATGAAGTACTTCCAGGTTTCCCAAAGATAATTCATTCTATTTTCCTCCCATTCAGTTCTGAGCCCAGCTCATTGTCTATGCACAGTATCTGTACAAAAGATATGAACTAATTAACCAACTCTGGGTAATTCATCCAACTGTGTTTTGCCTGGACAATAAGTTTTTCTTCATTCATTTCTTTTTTCTTGTATTTTTTAATTCAAAAGAACTTCTTTGAGGGATTATTTATCTCATGTAGGAAGCTCTGCATTGTTGAGCTATTGATGTAATCAATATAATTTGCAAATAATATCTTATAGATCTCATCTCCAGGGAACCTTTCATCCATTTTATTGAATAAAAAATTCATGACGTAGCCAAAACTACTGATTTATTTATCTTCATAACACCTACTGGTCTGATTCCTAACTAACTTTTCTCTACTTGTCTCAGCTTATATTTTAGTTTTTTATTAATTTTTCTGGAAACTTATAGAATTTAGCTCTTTCAAGTAGAAAGATGATTTTATATTAATATGAATGAGTTTTATATATGATAAATGTTATAAGAATGTAGAGAAGGAAGAGTTATTCCTTGACTGCTCATCTCTATGTGACTGTTAACCATCTTAAATCTCTGTAAGATGTTACTTATTACTTAAGTAACTTTTAAGGTTTGGGTCAATTGACTGAAAGGACTAGAAGAAATCACATAGGGCTATCTTTGAGATGTATTGGGACATAGTTTAAAGAGCTGGAATTGGAATCAAGAATACCAGAGTTCATACCATTGCTGGGTTTGTACCACAAAGAGATCATAGGGAAAAAGACATGCACAAAAATATTTATAGTCTCACTCTTTGTGGTGGCAAAAAACTGGAAAATGAGGGCATGCCCTTCAGCTGGGGAATGGCTGAACAAATTGTGGTATCTGTTCGTGATGGAATACTACTGTGTTCAAAGGAATAATAAACTGGAGGAATTCCATGTGAACTGGAATGACCTCCAGGAATTGATGCAGAGTGAAAGGAGCAGAACCAGGAGAACATTGTACACAGAGACTGATACACTGTGGTAAAATCGAATGTAATGGACTTCTGTACTAGCAGCATTGCAATGACCTGGGACAATTCTGAGGGATTTATGGAAAAGAACGCTACCCACATTCAGAGGAAGAACTATAGGAGTGGAAACACAGAAGAAAAACAACGGCTTGATGCGGATACGATTTGGAATGTAAACTCTAAACGACCACCCTAGTGCAACTATCAATAATATGGAAATGGGTCTCGATCAATGACATATGAAGAAACCAGTGGAAATGCATGTCGGTTGGGGGCAGGATTTGGGGAGGGATTGGAGGGAGGAGAGTAAGAACATGAATCATGTGACCATGGAAAAATTTTTTCTAAAACAAATTAAATTAGATTTGAATAAAAAAAAATACCATGGTTCAAATCCTGCCCCTGACGAGCTATATGAGTATGGGCATATCACATAACTTCTTCCAACCTCAATTTTCAACTTTAAAAGTGCTATAAAATGGCAATTATTGTTACATACTTAGTTCTCTTAATCTAAAGGATGCTTTATAGTTTTATATGTGAGAAAAGTGTAAATGAATATAATAGTGTATATAATAACCTTTTTTTGTTAAATCTTCTAACTTGATCAAAATATTCACTAAAGTGTTAATATAAAAGTGTTCAATGTGGAGTTGCTGGTAAATAAGGTGAAAAAACAGCAAGATAAACTTGAAGTAACTTCTACTTCATTTTCTATGATCAAAGGAGCTGAGAGTACTTAAGCAACTCTTGCATTAGGCAGAGATGTGCAGGAGCTCTGGGTATTTGATAGCATTTTATATTTAGCAAATAGTAAGGGAGTCTTTTGTGAACCATATATTTTGGAGACATAAACCTTGTCAAAAGATTTTTTTTCTTGACAGAAACCCTGTCCTTCACATATATCACCTCCATATATACTTTAGGGATGTTAATGCCCCTGTTAAAACAGATTCATGTTTGCAATTTTAACTTTTCCTTATACAGGTCCCTGTTTTATCCAAACTATATACAGTATCCAAAAAGTTCTTATTAGGTAAGAGTAAGTCCATTTTTCCATCTACCATATAATTTTATAAAGAAATTTTTATACTGTATTTGTATGTAGTAAAAGAAGGAAATATGAACAATTCCCTCTAAACACCATTTTATTGAAGATGAATGAATTAATAAGCAGGGACATTCTATTCTACAAGGTTTTTTTTTTTTTCCATTTGAGAATTTGATGAAACCAAAATGGTCACATGAGCAGGAGGCAGGCAGCTCAGCCCCCATATACTTACTTCACAAAAACCTGGGCATTTATATCAGGTTGAATAATAGCTTAAGAAATCCGTTGAGAAACTATAATAAACAATATTTTCACCCTGGGGCTACATGTAAAATCAACCAGAAGCCTGTAGGAGG
Source organism: Gracilinanus agilis (assembly GCF_016433145.1). NCBI lineage: Eukaryota > Metazoa > Chordata > Mammalia > Didelphimorphia > Didelphidae > Gracilinanus > Gracilinanus agilis. Next base: position 683,818,590 of record NC_058130.1, read on the forward strand.
GAAGAGGCCACCCAGAAAAACTAATACCAATCCATTCAAAGAAGATAACACATAGTCTATGACACCCAGAGTCTCTGAGGTCCCTTCTTTAAGATATTACAGGGGGCCTTGAAAATGTAGTGTTCTGAATCTGAAAGATCAAGGGGTGAGAGGCTTAAAATTAGAAGTTGGAGATAAGCATATGAACTCAGGATATCCAGGGTAAGATCAAGCAAGGCTGATCAAATATAAAGCCATCTGACATAAAATAATAATCCAAGAATTTAAACAGAAAAGGTAAATAAATAAAAGAAAATAACTAGTATGAAAAATTACTGCAAATCTAGAGATCTCCTCCAAGAGAAGAAGCAATTTTGTAACAAGAGCAAGCAGTGGCTCAAAGAAATCAAAATGAGCTATATGAACATGTAAAGGACAATGAAGCAAATGATAAAAAATTAAAAGCTTTCAAGGAAAGAATTAGAAGGAAATGAAAAATTAGTAGATGTGATAGCCTTATCTAAGAATCAGGCACCCCATAAACCAGAATATACAAAACAAATCATTGATTCTATGAGTTAGCAAAATATATTAGAACAAAATCAAAAGATTTTAAAAATAGAAGAAAATATAAGATATCTAATATAAAAAATAACAGATTTGGGAAATAGATTAAGCAAAGAATTTAAGATTTATTGGACTTATAACATTTAAAGAAATTATATAAAACTTACCAAATGTATTAGAACCAGGACAAACAAAAAACAGAAGGAATCCAAAGAATGTCCAGGCAAAATAAAAACTCCTTCCAAAAAGAAAGAAAGGAAGAAAATACTGCAAGTATTCAGAAAGAAACAGTTCAAGTTAACAAGGAACTAGTCAATATCATGCAAGACTTAGTTGGTTTTATTCTTCATAAAGGAGATCTTGGAATACAATATTCCAAAAAGCAAAGGATAGGCTTACAATCAAGAATAATAATGTACCTTACAAAAGGTAGTCCTCAGGTAGGATTCTACAGGGAGAAAATGTATCTCATAGAATAGAGGACTTTCAGGATTTCCTGATGAAAAGACTACACCTTAAATATGAGTCCAGAGAAATATAGATAAATTTATTTGAACAACTAGGAGCTGAGTGATGATGTAATGTGAACATTCCATTTAGAAAAGAAGAAACTAATATTTCAAGTCTTTAATGTTCTTAAAGGATTGAGTTAAATTAGGGAAAAAAGAGGTCTTACAGGTAGAATAGTTTTGTTCTGACAGTGATCTACTAGTTTAGTATACATATTAGAAAATAAATTATATTACCCAGCATAATATCTTCCTAATGGATCCATGATTACTCTTCGTGAATACTGTTTCACCAACCTCTTTAATGGTCCACTGTAAAATTTTCCCAGGAAGCAAAGTAAAGCTCACCGGTCTATAGTTTGTAGATTCTGTTGTATTAAAAAAAATACTTTAAAAAATGCCCTTCTCTAAACCTGTGGTACCTTGCTTGTTTTCCATGATCTTTCAGATATCACTGACAAGCTTAGTAATTATATCTGCTGGTTCTTCCAAGATGTCAGATTGCAAATCTTTATCACTGGTATCAGCTACCTCTTAACTATTTTTGTTCTGTCATTTGCAGTAAAAAGGTAATTTTCCTTTGCAGGGAAAAAAAAAAAAGGTTAAGTATCGCTGTCAAAACTTGTGGGTAATGGGGATGGGTGGGCATGTTGGCTAAAGCTATATATAAATATCTCAGTTACTGCTAAATATTAAGCATGCTAAAGGAAGTGAAGATCCTTCTTAGGAGCTCTATAGTGTTGCTTAATTTAAACCTTAGTTATCTTTTATAAATTTTAAAGGTACTTGCTTTTCTTGTTACAAGAGATTATTATATCAAAAGATATCTATCCATCTTATCTTCTATCTGTATATATGCATATGTGTATAAAATGCCCTGCTCTATAATAATAGTTTGTATTTTGTCATAGGTAAGATTGACAACATGCTTTTTTAGCAATCTGATGTAGTAATTAATATGTCTATATTACAAATATTACAAATAAACACACTGAATCCCAAAATGATTAAATTACTTATGCAGCATCATGCAACTAACAATTGTCAAAACAATGATTCAAACACTGATCTTTCAAGTCCAAGACCAGTTCTTTTTTCCCCCATCATACCACATAAGCTTCTATTATTAACAGTTATGCATTTATCTATAATTCATGCAATATATTTTAGATTACCATAAATCAAAAGTTATGTAAATATTGATTTTAATTTGTTAGTTTCATGGGTAACTGAATTTTTTAACACCTTTAGGTTACCTCAGTGTGAATGTATGCTACATATACTTGTATATAGGAGTATATGTGTATCTTCTGTGGAATTAACTGAATTAATTCAGACCATAGCTCTTCACTGAAGTAAATTTTGTTCTAAAAACAACCAAATACAATTGTGAATTGCCTCTATAAGCTTTTTTTTAAAACTTTACATACCATCTTAGAATCAATACAGTCTACTGGTTTTAAGACAAAAGTGTGGTAAGGGCTAGGCACGGGAGGTTAAGTGACCTGCCCAGGGTCATACAGCTAGGAAGTGTCTGAGGCCAGATTTGAACCCAGAACTTCTCATGTCTAGGCCTGGTTCTATCCACTGAGCCACCTAAGTATTCCCTATAACCTATTAAAATTCAGAACCATGTTTTGCCTGTCTTGGTGATTTTTTTTTAAGTCTCTTTAAAAAACTACCACTCCATATGAGAAAAAAAGATTCTCTTTATCAGAAACTAGCCATACTTTGAGATCAGCTAGAGCCAGCTACTCATTGCTTTAATTCAGTGGTTCCCAAACTTTTTTGGCCTAACACCCCCTTTCCAGAAAAAATATTACCCAGCCCCCTGGAAATTAATTTTTTAAAATTTTTAGTAGCAAATAATAGGAAAGATAAATGCGCCTGTGGCCATCACCACCCCCTAGATCGCTGTAGCACCCACTACAGGGCAGTAGCACCCACTTTGGGAATCACTGCTTTAATTGATCTTTTTAGATATTGCTTTATACATTAATTTGAATGGTCTAATAATATGTTTGGTATGGCAACTATATAGTGAGGAAGAGATGAGGTAGTGTCAATAGTTTTTATGTGGGAAACTTGGATTTTGGATTTTAGTGCAAGACAAAAACTAATCAACCCAATACTGAGATTGTTATGCCATGTTTCTGTTTTTAATGTTAAAGAATTCTTAGTTACAGTACTCTGCTTCATGATTTGAAGGAACAATTTTCAGAAATCTGGTAGTATTGAGCTTCCCTTTTGCTCTTTTAGGTACCCATCACGAATTGAAAAAATAGACTATGAGGAGGGTAAGATGTTGGTCCATTTTGAACGCTGGAGTCACCGTTATGATGAGTGGATTTATTGGGATAGCAATCGATTGAGACCTTTGGAAAGACCAGCACTAAGAAAAGAAGGCCTGAAAGATGAGGAGGAATTCTTTGTAAGTAACAAATTTTGATATATTCTTTCTCTTTGTTAGCTATGTAATTAAAAAAAATTATTTAGATTTCACAAAAATTAGGCTTTAAAATAAATGTCTTATTTTTTTGCTTAAGTTATTGATCATTAAAGTTGTCTAAAATAGGACTTTAAAGCTGGAGAAGAAGTTCTAGCGCGTTGGACAGACTGTCGATATTACCCCGCCAAGATTGAAGCAATTAACAAAGAAGGTATGTATTTGGAAAGTACAAGGACTTCTGCCAAAAGTCAACTTCACTTTTATTTCTAATTTATGTAGTATCTCCATGTAGTTTCTACTTTTACTGGCACATTACTTACCATTATTTCATTTTTTGAAATCTTTTTTGTTTGAGTACTTGGGGGTAATAAAACTATCTGATTTGTTGCAGATAAGCAGAATGAATGAATGATGGAATGAGTGATTGCAATTACTTTTAGTTGCTAATGGATTGTATAGTGCTTCATTTTGACTTCTTTTTTTGTACCTCTTCTCTTTAATAGCTTTTGGGCCATTTTACATTGGAACAAGCATTATTTCAATTAAAGAAACGTTAACCATATGTTATTGTGCAGGCTTAGGTCTTAGGTTTGCAGCAGGGAATAGAAAAGGGTAAAGAAAAAAGTTATTATTCATTTTAGTCTTTTAAATAAGATTTTTGGGGAATGAGTTTCAAATCTCTTTTTTAGCCACTTATATCTTTCACTTTTTGCAGCCTACTCTCTTTTATTTACGTAGATAATTGAGAATAAAATGTATTTTTCAAATTATTTTTGATATTTGACAAGATTTTAAGAGAAGGGAAAATATAATGGAATGGTTAGAGAGATTTAATATCTCAGTTATTTAGTGCTGGCAAAATGCTTTTCTCACACTAGCCCTGCAATCAAGTAGTTCAAGAATTATCCTTATTTTACAAATGAGTATACTAGAAGATTCAATGACTTGTGTCAGTGGCATGATCACATGACTAGTTAATATCTAAGGCAGAATTTGAGTCCTGATTTCAGTCTACCAATTTTTTCTTACCATCCTGTTTTTCATTTCTTAGGACTGAGATGACCTCTTGTCATATTGTTAGAATATGAGAAATGGTATAAAATATTAAGAAATTTAATTATTCAAAGGAAACTGTCATTTACAAAATAAACTGGAAAGAACAATATTTGTCATTAGGAACTTCTAATGATAAATATAAAGCCATGTACAAATTAATTAAAACCTTTTCTAGAAAAGTATAAAAATTCCAACATAGTCACTAGAATAGAGATTGAGAGAGTAGAAGTTCATTTTCAAATACAGTGAAACTTCTGATTATAGATATGTTCCGTATATTTTCTGTATAATATTTCATAGATATATACTTTTAATATTTTAATGGCAATTAACTTTCAAAATACAGAGTAATGCTTGAGGAAATATTATCAGGCACATTTTATACATATACCTATAGATGCATGCATGCATATATATTATCATAATTTCATAATTATTATCAAAATGACATGCTTTAATTATACTTAAAGCAGGACATAATACTTTTTTCTTTTTAAAACCTTTACTTTCTTTCTTAGAATTGATATTAAGTATTGGTTCCAGGGTAGAAGTGTGGTTAAGGGCTAGGCAGTTGAGGTTAATTGACTTTCTATAGCTAGGAAATGTTCGTGTCCAAATTTTATAAATATGAAAAATGATAAAGGCTGGTATAAATATATATATTAGTAATTTAATTAAAGCCATGTTGATAGATAAATTATTAGACCACACGCTTGTAAGCATTCAAAACTGCTGCTTCCATTACTGTCTCGAGTTTGCTGGCCAAGAGCCTATTGGCAAAAAAAAAAAGCACTCCCTCCTAACCCAGGAGATTTAAGCTCTTCCCTGGGTCCAGACGTAGGCCTTCCCAAGCCCAAAAACCCGGAAACGGAAACCAGTTGGACCATGTTGGATCACGGGAAATGTAGTTTTGATACATTTCCCATGTCTATAGAAATATATACACTTTTAGATGCATTTCCCAAATTTCACTTTTACAATTTGAACCTAGGATCTCCCATCTCCAGGACTGACTCTATTCACTAAGCCACCTAGATACTCCATGTCACAATACCTCTTTAGAAAAAATTAACTACCTGGTCTTGACTTATATTTGTCCTAAGAGTAAATTTATAGTGTTGTCTTTAGTGGGCATGAGAATGCAGACTTATTAAGCCACACTACTCTGGGTGTTGTTGTTTAAGTTGGATTAGATAACCTTTAAGGTTTCTTCCAACTTTTAGGTTTTGTAATTTCAATATATAACTAGCTGTACTTAAGGGTGGTTGTACTTGAAGGTTAAAATTTGTAATTAATGAAATTAATCATGTTTCAGGAACATTTACAGTACAATTCTATGATGGAGTTATTCGATGTTTAAAAAGAATGCACATTAAAGCCATGCCAGAGGATGCCAAAGGGCAGGTAAGAATGTTCAGTATTTCTAGTTAAATCAGTTTTGTCTATTGAGGACCAAAAAGGCATTCATGAATGGTGACCTATAGTTATTTAATTTTAAAGAATGAACTAATTGTAGGGTTATGTGCTGATAACCCCAAATAGCAGCACGTAAGTGAGGCCTTGAATGTCACAGAAATTATACACATGATATTTGCTTCTTTGGTTTTAGACCTGCTAAAGTTATAGGTCACTAGTTTCTGTTCCAGGTGAAATCCCAGCATCCACTAAGCTGGTGTTGTCCTATCGACCCAGCTGGAGCGTGGAACCAGTCTGTGGGAAGTCAGGTAAGTGCCTCTTTTTACAGTATATAGTGTGGCTTAGAAAGTTAATTTTACTATAAAATTTTATATTGAATTTTCTTTTTATCCTCTCTCCCTACCCCAAGTCATACTAATGTAGTTTTCTTAAAAGGCGCTTACCTGACCCTCTGTAGGCTGTTTTCTGATAGGTTACTAGTAGTATATGATATAATCAATTTAATTAATGCTTTGTCACAATTCAGAACAAGAATGAATATTAAACATCTATAAGACAAGATTTAAAATCACTTATCCATTTGTAAAATATACTTCTTGAAATCCTGGAAAGAAAAGGTGCCAGTAGAAGTTTAAAATACTTTTTATATTCTGCTGTTATTTGGGATTTTCAGCACCTGGACCTACAATTAATTTTAAGCATTAGAAAGTAATTTTTAAAAGTGTTAAACTTGAAAATTCGTTAAAATATTATTTTGGGGGTTCAGAGATTGTCTAGTGGTTTAATGTTTCTTTGTACTTTGTGGAAAGTAATAGTTTTTGTAACAGACTATCTGCAAGGACAATGAACAATAATTGTGTGTCAGTTTATTGACATAACATAGTAAATTCCAGTCAGCTAAAGATTTTCTCTTAAAATCTTTTCTTGGGCAAGAAAATTATGAAAATTATTTTTTGAGCAACTAGATATTTTTTATTTCTTCAAGATTTGTGAAATGGAATAAGCATAGACAGTTCCCAGTAGCAGATCTTCCCTTACTAATTTGAGAGAATGTAAAATCTTTTCATTTAAAGGGAGACTTAAAAGTACTTTTGAAGCAGAACTATTGGTACATTTGCAAGTGTACACAAAATATTTTTTCAAAACTCATTTAGAAATTCAGTATTTTTGAAGTGTTGTGAATTCTTTGATTTTTGCATGGAAAAATGTAATGTAAGATTGCAAAAATACTTTAACACTTGTATATTTAATTTGTAAAACAATGTTCATTATTGATTTAACCCCTAAAATTAGAATTTTATTATCCTGCTTATTCATATGCTCCCAAGAGACAATAATATCAAGTGGATTATTTTAGACAAATTGAGATAGTGACCCAAAAAAACAAGTCAAGTATTTATAGAATTACTGGTTGTAAATATTACTGTATTTAAAAATTAGTTTTAAAATTGACTACCACTTTTTATATTTGCATCATAAATTGTGTGTTAAAGATAAAACTATAGGAATTCTTAGGACAAGTTGTTTGGAAGGAATTTGGGTATTTCTTTCTTCAGTTCTAAATTTCTTCGGTGACTTTTTATTACATATGCAGGGAAATACTTCTGGATGAATGTTGTGTTTAGTATTTTGATTTCATGCATGCCTTTTTTTGAAGTGCTTATGACTCAGTGAGGGGTGAGGCATGCCCATTTTGAGATTAGGAAACCCTGGTTGTTTACAGATTTTATGTAGTGTGGCACAGTGCCTCTCTTGTTTGTTATCACTTTGAACCTGCACTAGAAAATAGCATCACATAAGATCAAACAAGAAGCGCTTTGTAAAGTGCATAGTGTAGGGCCTGACACATAGTAGATGCTATGTGAATGTTAACTGTCATCATTGTCATTAATTAGAGGAGATAAATTTGAACCATAATGTTTTTTATCTTTGGGCTCTGTGGGTCTGTCTTTACAGGAAGGTATTAGGGGAGTCCTTATATTTCTTTTTTTCTTCTTGTGTTCCTTGTAAGAATGTAACTACTTCTATTTCAGTTAAATAGAAATATTAAGTGCCCATTTCACAAATTACTTGATACCAGACATAACAAAACAAAAAAATAATCCCTGCCCTCCAACAGTTTGTATTCTGCTAGGGTGGGGGTGGGGGAGAAAGTATGTACAAAATAGGTAAACAATAATATGGAGTGATATTAAGAAGGAGAGAACTGTAACTAACTGGAGGATCAGGAGATAGTGCCCAAATTGTGTTGGGAAGGAAGCTCAGGATCCTAAGAGACTGAGAAGATAAGAGGACGTTCCTGACCTCGGGACCCAGCCGTGCAAAAGCCCAGAAGCGGGAGAGGAGGAGGAGGAGGAATGTATTCAGAGAAGAGCTAGTAGACCATTTTAACTGGAACAGTAAGAACATGCAGAGGAATACTATAATATGAAATGAACATGGAAAGGTATGTGGAAGCTAGACTATGGAGGACTTTTAAATGTTACCTTTCTTAATAGCACCACTTACAATCTAGATGACTCAGCATATCATAGACAAACCCTTCAACCGATTTAGAATACTGTGAATGTATTATTACCGAACCTCCTTTCTTGATTGAGAGTTCTTGTTACTACATAGATAAATCTGACTAATCTCCTGAGTCCAGACCAATTCATTTCTCATACCTAGTTCTTTGAACTTCACTCCTCAAACCCAATTGTATTTTGCTAGATCTTCCCTTAGGAAGGCTTTTCTGTGTTCTTTCAAATTACTAGTAAGTGAAAACACAGCGCTCTTCAGAGAAAGGTATTGAACAAGCTGTATTTCTGAAGATAAGTAAAGAAAACTATAACCAAAAGGATGTTCATATTAAACAATTAATAAACACTTATAAATCAATGATAAGGTCAGTGCTTTCACAGAATTAAACTATATTCACAACAAAGACAAATGAAGCTAATTCACCTAGTTGCTTCAGATACCTGAAGGAAAATCATAATACTAATACTTGGTATTTATATAGCACTTTACATATGTCCCGTTTGATTCTGATAAGTACTCTGTGAAGTAAGGAGTACAGTTGTTATCTTGCAAGTTCTCTGGAAGTGGGAAATTTTATTTTTTATACTTAATTGCCCCGTGTCAACCACAGTGCTTAGCTCAGAAATAGTTGTTGATTAATCCCACTTTTATATATAAGACAATAAAGCTAAGAGAATTTAAGTAATTTGCCTATGATAAAATAGGTATCAGGTGGGATTCAAACCCATGACTTCTTCAATTGCAATGCTTTTTCTTTTTTTATGATTTTTGTTGCTAAGTCGTGTCTGACTCTTTGTGACCCTATTTAGGCTTTTCTTGGCAAAGATACTGGAGTAATTTTCCATTTCCTTCTCCAGCTCATTTGACAGATGAGGAAACTGAGGTAAACAGAGTTAAGTGACTTGTCCAGGGTCTCACAACTAGTAAGTGTCTAAGGGTAGATTTGAATTCAGAAAGATGAAACTTTCTGACTTAAGGCCCAGCATTCTGTTCTACTATGCCACCTAGGTGCTCATATTTATATGCCCATTTCTTCTACATGAATATGCTATGTGAAAAGAAAAAGTAATAATAATACTGATAGTCTTCAAGATTTTAAAGAGTATACAGATTCTTCTTAACCACCTGATTTCTCACTCTCTCATTAATTGTCCTTTTCTTCCCATTTCTTAAAGAATGGGGTAGTTGGAAAGGATTTTTTTTTACCCCGAAAGACCACGTGTCTTGATCAGTTTTTCATAGAGTTAAATAAATCATTTAAAGTTAGAAGGGACTTTAGAAATAAAATGTAGTCCAACCCTCTTGTTTGATAGATGATGAATCTGAGTCCCTGTACTTCCTTTTTTAGGTCATTTATTTTGAAGAAACAATGCCCAAATTAATGACTTTTTTTCTGAATCTAGATTTAGGGAATTCTTGAGAAGACTGGCAAAGTCTCTTCTAGTCTACCTTTCTGCCTTGCACCAAATATTTTTGATTTTATTAGTTTATCTACTGAGTTTCTGGAAGTTAGCACTTCCCTAGCACTGGGTATTAGTGTTGAGGAAGGTCTGTCTCTATTATGTTTGTCATCTTAGAATGTACTATCACCTCACCATTCTTTCCCTTATCTCTCCAAACCATTTACCAAAAAATCCTATATGCTAACTATTTTTTAATCTTGCACTTCCACTTTTGTTTACTGTCTGAGTTCATTTCTATTTCAGTGGCCAAAAATTTAGGGTTCCTTATCATGACATTTGGTATCTAAACATTTTCTGTCTCTAAGTAGATAGACATGCAGATAGACAGACAAGATAGATAAACAGTTTAGGTGTTCTTCAAGGTAGTCTTTTCATTCTCCTCAGTAATGTAAACCAGAACCAGACTTTATTCCAGATAATTCTAACTATGATTAGAGTATTATTTCAGTTAACATTCACTTTATTTCTATTTTTAGGGGTGACTAGGTGGCACAATAAAATATAAATAAAATAATATAAAATAATATAATAATATTATAATATAATAATATTACAAAAATAATACAAAAATATAAAAAAATAAATAGAGCATCAGGTCTGGAGTCAGAATGCCCCGAGTTAAAATTTGGCCTAAGACACTGGGCAAGTCATTTAACCCTGTTTGCCTCAATTTCATCATCAGTAAATGAGACAGAGAAGGAAATGGCAAAACATTCAGTATCATTGTTAAGAAAACCACAACTGAAAGGACTGAACAACAATAACATTTTTCTAATTATGTATCCTATTTTTGCATTGAGCTTTTAAACTAGCATATTGCATTGCTGTATCTAGCATAGTGCCTGACACATAGCAGTCTGTCAACTGCTAGCTAATGGACTGAATAACTCATTTTATGTATTGTTCATGCTCCTGGGCACAATTTGGCCATTCCCTGCCTATCAAATGGATAAACAATTATCTGATACCTTTTTCTTTACAATTTGCCTTTCTGCTTCTTTTTCTACTAATTAATCTCTTGGAAGCCAACTTCCTCAAACAGGTGTTAAATAGCCTACTCCTTTAGTTTATCCACTTGTTTAATAAGCAAGAGTTATAGTTATATTTGCTCTGTATGTACTATTATTTCTTAAAGCCTACAGTTCCAGCATTGAGCAATGATGCAATGCTTTTAAGAAAAGGTGCTGAATTAACATGTAAAAACCCATGTTCAAGTTCCCTCCTTTTCTTTCATCTATTTGGTTTGGATTGTTAGACTGATATCTCTCTTAAGTGGTCATTAATGTTATGGAAGGCTCTTATCTTATTCCAAAGCTTAGTGTAGTCAGCTCAGTGTTATATGCAAACCAATAACAAATAAAGGACTTTTATCTGGTAGAGGAAGTCCTTCTTCTAATTGCATAAACTGTAGGACATTCTTCATGACAAAGGCAAACAGAGCTTTCATGAACTTAAAAAAGAACATCTTTTTTTTTATTCTTCACTTGATACAAGTGCCATAGAAAGAATGCTAGATTTGAAGCAATAACCTATGTTTATATCCCACTTTGATGAGGACAGTATTATTCTGTGGCTACTACTGTTGTTAATAAAATAAATATTCTGGCAGATTTAATATGGAGACTCTTTATTGTTCTCTCCTCATTTTCATCTGTAAGTGGCCTTGGGATTATTTGGTTTAGTTACAACTTATTCCAAGCCTTGTGCAAATTCATTTTCACCTCTACCACTTTTCCAGGTTTTAAAAGGAGTTACTGCTTATAGTTTTCTACCATCCTCTTCTATAATGTTTTCCAGATGATTTGTTATTCTAAATTATGGTTGCCTTTGGCTGCTGTCTTTCAGGTTGACAAAAAGGCCACGTTTTTTAGCTGAGGTATTTTCAAGGATTTTTGGCCTAGATAGTGTAGTAATTACATTAGATAGACTTCTAAAGGAAATAATGATCAATCCTGTTGCTTCTTTAAAACATTTTTCTTTCTTTCTTTTTTTTTTTGGCATTAGTATCTTGTTTTATTAGATCAATTTGGAGCTTTTCTAATTACCTGCTGTATTGTCTTATCATCTTTACCTTTTCTTCAAGCTTATGCTCAACCTTGATTTTTATATTAATTATTCAATGGTCTGATCATCTAATTATTTATGATTGATATTTATCAGTAGCTAGTCATTTCTTTTTAAATTGCTATTATAATTTTCATTTTGGGGAGGAGGGTATTTTCCCAGTATATATTATTTTGATGTCTGTCCATTTCTGATTCTTGAAAGAAAATCATGGTATCAGCCATTCTAAGTAAACTTAGTCTATAGCTTTTGATATATTTAAATTTTTACTCTGAAATATATTATCAAATATTTTTGGCCTCTTCCTATGTTAGCCTTCATTTAAAAACAAAAACAGGGGGCAGCTGGGTAGCTCAGTGGAGTGAGAGTCAGGCCTAGAGACAGGAGGTCCTAGGTTCAAACCTGGCCTCAGCCACTTCCCAGCTGTGTGACCCTGGGCAAGTCACTTGACCCCCATTGCCCACCCTTACCACTCTTTCACCTATGAGACAATACATTGAAGTACAAGGGTTTAAAAACAAAAAACAAAAAAAAAAAAAAAAAAACTTTACCTTATCAATTCTAAGGCAGAAAAGTGGTAAGGGCTAAGCAATTGGGGTTAAGTGATTTCCTAGGACCACATAGTTAGGAAGTTTATCCACTTTCATATTAAAGTTATTTAACACCAGTGCATCTTTTATATATGGTGACATACTCATTCATAAGCTACAATTAATTCATGGAAGATTTTTTGCTTATGCTGTGGCAAAACAAAATGATCATTGTCCTTTGAAATGATTTTTTAAAAAAATCTCTCCAAGAAGAATCTGTGAGCCATACCTCTGTTAGTTGCAAGTTCATCATGTCTTTGGTTTCATTTATAGTGGAATTTGCAACAGGGATATGGTTTAGTTCCTTTGTTATTCTGTTGACTTAGTGTTTTCTTGGACAAGGATTTCACATCACATATACATTTTTTCCCCTCCCTTTTTACCTTGTCTGATGATTTCATTAGTGTGGGGAACACTTGGTGTGGAAATTTTGTCTACCAACTAGTACTTGCCTGGGCCATTGAGAAGTAAAATCATAATTTGCCCAGTGTCATACAGCTAGTATACTTCAGAGACAAAACTTAATACTGGTCTTCCCAAATTCAGAGATGGTTCTGTTCCCCCTATATCACAAGGTCTCTCCCACATTTAGAGAACCATCAGTTCATTGTTTATAGAGAGACTAAAAATTGTGTTTTTCTTAACATCCTCTACTGTCTTTTTTTTTTTTTTATCACTCTGTGATAATCGGTGAAGAATATAAGAGGTCTATCTAAATATATAATGCCTAAGCACAATGTCCCTTTTGTATTTTTTCCCTCCATTAGATGCATTGCATGAAGAACATTTCATCTAGTGGCCAACCTACTGTTGATGAGTCTCTCCATACTTAACCAACTAGAGAACATTTTTCTCCTTCCAACATAGATGCTACTAGAGCTTATACTTTACTTGACTAGCCTTTGAGAATTCAGGGCTATCTTCATACTACAATGAAATATCAGAGGGAGCAGCTGAGTGGCTCAGTGGATTGAAAGCCAGGCCTAAAGATGGGAGGTCCTAGATTCAAATCTGACCTCAGATACTTCCCAGTTGTGTGACCCTGGCAAGTCACTTGACCCCCATTGCCTAGCCCTTACCACTCTTCTGCCTTAGAATCAATATACAGTATTGATTCTAACATGGAAGGGAGGGTTTGGAAGGAAGGAAGGAAGGAAGCAAGCAAGCAAGCAAGCAAGCAAGGAAGGAAAAAAGAAATTTCCGAATAGGTGTTTTGTGAAGGATCTGAGTTTAAAACTCCTCTATTTCTATTTCTGGTTTCACTTCTTTGCCTTTAAGAAAACTCCGTATTACCTTAAAACTCTTTCCTTTTCACCTCCACCTGCCCTTTATTAAACCTCCTTAATGAATACGGGCAGTATCTGCTTAGCAGCAAAAATTGGTCATCTGGAGTGAAGGGAGTGGATTAATATTATTTAGTGAAAAATACCTGTATAACTATCTCACATTCATGAAGTATTTGGTGTTGGTCAATTGTATCTTCAAACTAATTTGTCATGGGTTTTCTGTAGTACTTTTGACCCTTGAGCAAAAGATATCTCATCCTATTATACCCTCCATCATTTCTCAAATGTCACACTTTTTCTTCTTAGAATGCTTATGGGTTTTGGTATCACTTTCATTTTGAATCCTTTCCTCACCTAGAGAGCTAGCAATCATAAGTATATAAAAAGGAAGAAAAGGCAGTTTAGGAAAAGTAACCAGCATATCAACCAAATTCAACATTGCATGGAGTGTTCCATTCCTAAAGGAAAGGAAGGAAGTACATTTCATATCCTCTGGCTAATGATATGCTCATTATAAAACTGTATACAGTGTATAAAAGTCAATTTCAGGGGAGATTTTGGTCCTTTTTTTTTGTTTGTTTGTTTTTTCATGTTTTACTGAAATCATTGTATGGTTTTCTTGGTTCTGTTTATTTTATTTTGCATCAGCTTTATGTCTTCTTTTGCTTTTGTGATTATATTCATAATTTTTGCAATGTAATACTATTTATTACATTTGTGTAACAAAAGTTGTTTAGCCATTTTCAATCGATGAGCATCTTTCTAGTGCTGCAATTCTTATATATAGGACATTTCTGTCTTTAACCTCTGAGTCAAAAGACATAGATATTTTAGTAGCTTTCTTAATATAATTCTCAATTGTTTACCCCAACAATTCCAACAACATTAACACTTTGTCATCTTTACCAATTTGCTTGGTGTTAGGAGAACCCTGAGAGGTTTTTATGAATTTTGTTTCTCTTATTTGTAGGGATTTGCAACAATCCTTTATATGTTTACTAGTAGTTTGCAATTCATTTGAGAACTCTTTGCTCATATCTTTTGACCATTTATCCACTAGGGACTTACTATCATTCTAAAAAATATCAGCTTATAGAATACTGATATTCTGTAGTTTTTAATAGAAAATTATGTTAATTAAAAAATAATGTAACAATAATCATGGCATAATATATAGCTACTGCAATTTTTAAAAATTTTATTCTCCTGGGAAGAGGGATAGAATTCTTCAGGAATGTATTTCATTTTTCTACTTTGGAATAAAAACATGTGTTGCTTCCTTTTTTCTTCTTTTCATGAACTGAATTAGCATCACAAGATAGACTCAGAGCATTTTTATAGTTCTCAGGTACCTTCAAAGCCATCTAGACCCATTTCTCTCTCTTTACATATGAGAAAACTGAGACTCAGAGTAGATACATGATCACATAAGTAATAAGAGGTAGGATAAGGCTACAGTCACAGATTATTTGACTACAAATCTATTATTCTTTCTTTACTGAGCTTCCTTCTACCTAGTGGAAATGAAATCCAGCACTTAAAAACCTCAGTACTTTTCCAGTTTGTCATGAAATTTATAATACTTCTATTTAGATTTCTTGGATTTTTATGTCAGATTATATTCTTGTTGAAATTTTATAGTGATCTGACGGCTCAGTGTAATTTGGGACCTGATATTTTTCCACTTTATGAATGATTATGCATTCAGCTTAATAGGGAATTAAAAGAAAGACCTGCACAATTCCTGACTTTGGTAATATGTCAAAATATATTTCAACAAATATTTTTTAAATTTTTCTTTTAAAATTGTTTGAATTCATAAAAATGTTTGATTTTTCTTGAATAATTTTAAATATTTTACATATTCTTTGTTTTTCTTTTTTGGAGGATTGGATAGCTTTAGTCAAAGCAGCTGCTGCTGCAGCAGCCAAGAACAAAACAGGGAGTAAGCCACGAACCAGTGCAAACAGCAATAAAGATAAAGATGAAAGAAAATGGTTTAAAATACCTTCAAAGAAGGAAGAAACATCAACCTCTACAGCCATACAAGAAATTGAGAAAAAGGAAGAACTGCCAACATCTAGTGAAACATTTGGTACAAAAGAATTCTCATGTTACTCTGTCCTTGGTGGTAAATTCATATTGTGTACTCTAGTCACCAAGAATTGTATATATCAAGGTATTATATTTGGCCATTTTTTCCCTAGACACAATAATTATCAACTTATATGTCCTATTGCAAGGTAATATTTATTGATTTCTTGGTTGGGAGATATCTCCTTTGTTTCTTACTACATAAATATTCTTAGTAATTTGCAGATTGGTGATAGATATCAAACTGAAATAGAAGTAGAGCCACTAAACTACATAAGGATCCCTATGGCCCCAGGTTGACATAGTAAATCACATATTAACATTATCTATGTTCTAGAGTATCTATTTTGTTTGATTTTTCCCAATTATATTTTAATCAGGCATATTACTAATTACTTTGAGATTGTGTGTATGCCACCTCCATTATAGACTGTAATGTTCTTGGTAAATACATAGCAATTGTTGTAAAAGAAGATATCAAAATAATTATTTGGGTGGCTATCTGATGTGGAAAGGAATTATCTCCATGATTTTCTTGACCAAAGAATAAATTTCTTATTAACATTTTATTATCAATATATAGCCTACTATTAATTATTTTTACCATAATTTTTGAAGTGTATTATGCTTTTTCATGACAGTTTTTTTATACACATTTGGGCTAGTCAAAGTAATTCAGATAACTATAATGATCTAAAATTAGGATTCTCTTTTTTCCTGCTTTTAGAATATGAGGAATGAATACTGGATTCAGGCATGTGCCAGGTTCTGGTCAGTTGGTATAGGATTGGGTATACTATCAGAAAATCCCAATGCCTTTTTTTTACCTCCTCAAGAAATATGAAATTTATGTACAAAATGTTCTTATTATATTTTCATTAAAGAAATGACATGTTTGTGTGCTTTGATTTTTAAATTTATAAATAAACTCATATATGTGTATTTCATTAAAAGTAGGACTCCACGTAGAGAATGTTCCAAAGATGGTCTTTCCACAGCCAGACAGCACATTATCACACAAGAGGAAAAGTAATCAAGGCAACTCATTTCAGGCAAAGAGAGCTCGTCTAAACAAGATTACTGGTAAACTGTGATGATTTTTTTTCCTGGGGTTACTGGGGATGGGGTGGGAATTAAGGTTTTCTTGTATCCAAAATTTATTTTTTCAGCCATAATTCATATAACATTTTAAAACTATTTTGCATAATTTGTCTGAACATGACATTTCTGTAATTCATGAAATCCAGTTCTGAGGTTCCCTCACAAATGTTTGTCTGCCATATTTTTCTTTTGTAAATTTGGTAAACTACCACCTACCTCACAGGGATGTTGTGAGGGATTTGAAGTTAAATTTTATAAAATGCTACTGTAATATTCTTTAATAAGCTAAGAAATAAGAATAAATTTCATGTAATTTCAAGTAATATTACTTTTTTTGTAGACCTTTGTGCACTTATTTGTGTTTTTTTGAGAGATGTGGGTATTTTAATGAAATTGTTCTTTCCTCAATCTAGTAAAAATGCTATCATTGGAAAGATAAAATTTTGTTTCTAATTAATATTTTGTCAGCACCTCAGATAACCTAGCTTTGTTAATATCTATTCTTTACTTAACAGAATGATACATAGTAATTCACCTCAGTGTAAGAAGTGTATTTCATTACCATTTCCAGTTAATTAATGGAATAACAACATTATTATTTTGAAGAGTCTAAATCTGTTTTAGTACTCTTAGAAAACAACAATGAAAAGTAATTTCACTGTATACAAAATTTTTTTGTTTTTAATAGAGGCTACCAATCTTATTTTAAAGGCTAAATAAGTTTTTGTTATTTAAAATTTAAAATTACTAATCTTTGTTTTAAATTAAAATTTTAATTTCACTTAATAAAGTTCTAGACTTGCCATTGGAGGATGAAACTGTTGTATATGGTCATATTCTTTATAAGATTACACTAATCAATGATTCTCATTAATGTTTTAATGAATTATTATAAACATACTCATATAAAGTTGTAACATTCCACTGACCCTATTCAGCCCTTTGCCAACTCATAAAATATTTCTGTGAAGGTAATCATCCCTAATAATGCCATTTTATCAAAGTATTTTTAGGAAGAATAAGCTCTTTGAAATAACAAATTGTTTTATTCTTTAATTTGTATCTTTAACACTTAGAACACTGCTTGCCATAGAGTAAGTTCTTAATAAATGCTTATTGAGTGATTTAAGCTAAATATCACATGATTTGAATTGTTGAATATAGTTGAATATTACCAAGTTTTTCATGAAGATGTTAACTTTATTGGACAATGTGCTGTGTTGTAGTTGAAATTATTCTTTATAGAATAACTAGCATATATACAGTGCTTTTGGGTTTACTAACATATTTACAAATTTTTTCTCCAATGTCCTTTAATAGATGTGGAAACTGAGGCAAATAGAGATTAAATGACTTGTTAAGGCCTCACAGCTAATAATTGAGTCAGGATCCGAGTCAGGTCTTCTTGAGTCTAAGTCTAATGCTATATCCACTGAGCCACTGAGAGTAATGAAATGAAAAGTACTCTGTAGTACACCTCATTGTAACATCCATTTTGTGATTCTTCAAAAGATTCATAAAATGGAAATTTTTAAAACTTTTCTTTAATTTTATAATCTCTTGTTCTCCCCCTTTAAATTTTACATACATATTTAATACTTAGGAAGGACATGCTTTTTATTCTTCCTCTTTTTTTTTAAAAAGAACTATCCTCTTCACTTATCTCTTCTCTCCTCCTGTCCCCTCTCCTCCCCTTCCCTCCCCTCTCTTTCCTTTCCCTCCTCTCTCAGTCTCTCCCCCTCCCTCTTCTTAACTTTTCTATTAGAATCAGCTGTGTATTGGTTCCAAGGCAGACAAGTGGTAAGGACTAGGCAATTAGGGGGAAGGGTTTGGGTCACACAGCTAGGAAGTATCTGAGGTCAGATTTGAACCTAGCACCTGACTCTCAATCCATTTTCTTATTTCTTAAGAGTAGAAACACTAGTGGATTTGGAGAGAGCTATATTCTTACCTGTTAGGAATTATGGTGCTATTTTCAGACTCTATCATTTGTTAGAATTGATAAAATAGTATTGTATCTTATGGCAAGAGTGGAACAGAATTGTTCTACCTTGTGATTTAAAGACTAAAATAGTTCTATTGCAGGAGCAGGAATTGGAGAAGATGGAATTGCTGCACTCTTGAGATATAGACCCCACTTTTCCTATACCATGTTTTTTCATTTGATTTATATGGTTTTGATATCAGTCAGTACACACTTTTCTGGTACTTTACTGGGAAATTCATATGACTCTTCAAAGAAGATGGAGAAATGGATTGGGATGACAATGTAATATTAGCCGAAATCATGAGGATATATTAATCATAACTGACTTTGAGAGTGCAGTAGTGGGATAAAACAGAGGGCTTTTGCATTGTGCCTTCTGGGAGGGCCATTGATGGTTGCTAAGTAATAGACTCTGCTTATTGTGGGAGCCTCTGTGGTGCAACTTTTTCAGTGTCTCTTGGGAAACTCAAGTGATTCAGTCAACCTTTAGAAGCGGTAGCAACAGCAGTAACAAAAAAGCATGAAACATAATACACTATCAAAATAATATGAACACTTGGCCATACTCCTTTCTTTACTCAGAAGATTTATTTCTTTGCCAGTTCTCACGTAGATGCATATATTCATATCCTCCTGTGTATAAAAGAAACAAATACTTAAAGTTCGTGGCCTTGGTTGAATCACTAAATTGCTTATACTCATGTAAGTTTTATTTATAAAGGGAAATAGGGAAAAATACAACTAACATTGCAACACTGTTTTTTGTCTTTGAATATGGTATATTTGAATTATACCATGTCCATTGTTTCTCTAGGAATATGTATATATTCATAGCAGCTACTCTACTCTGAATTATTTTTCTGAATCATTTCCTATTTATACTTCTTTGAAACCAGAAGCATCCATGTGGATCATTCTCAGAGCAATATTAATTTGTATAACTTACTCATTACCATGATTTTTACACTTTTTGTCTCTAACTTCCTTCTTTCCATTAGAGGTTCTTAAGCTTTTTTATATTATGGGCCCTTTTGACAGTGGTGATGCTTATGTACTCCTTTCCAGAATAATGTTTTTTAATGAGTAAAATGATGTACATGGATTGCAAAAGAAACCAATTATGCTGAAAAACAGTTGCCAAAGTATTTTACAAAATGAATTTGTGTACCCCAAGTTAAAAACCTGCTTTATAGGGTTTAGGACATAGTATTTGGTGAATTGAGCAAGCAAAAGTTTAAAAAATAGTTCCATATTTTAATTCAACTAATAGGCATGAACCTGTAAGTAACTACATTTTTTTACACTCTTTTGACCCCATTCTTTATTGTTCAGTATAGATCACAACTTGTTATAAAGTCAAAATACCTGCTTTAAGGTTTAGTTTTTAAAGGTTAATCATAGAGTCAACTTAAAGACATAAAAAGTCTGCAGTCCATTCTCTAAGGTCAAGTAATTCATAAATTGTATTTTTATTTTTTAAAATAGAACATAAATATTAGTATTTAATGTATTTTAAGAAGTATTAGATAATAGATAAGTATAAATATAAAATAATAAAAATAAAATTTAATAATTTTGAAAAATTAAAAAATTTAGATTGAAATTTAAAAAGAAAACAAAATAAAATGCAAATTGAATAGCCAAAGAAATAAGAAAAGACAGCAATGATTGTCATGTACCTTCTCCAAACCAATTGTTTAAGACTATGGTAAAATACCTCAATATTGTATATGTTTTTAAATACTCAAGGTTTAGAATTGCCAGCTCTTTGTTGTTACCTTATGACAAATGAGACTTATCTAACAAGTTCACTTTAAAGAACATATAATCATTGATTTAGAAGTGGAAGAGATCTTAAAGGCCATCTAGTTGAACTCTACATTTTGCAAAAGAAGAAGAAGAAACTGCCCTACATGACACAGGGAACAAGCAACAGAACCAGATCTTGAAAGCAGGTGCTAGACTACAAATCCACCAACAACATGTTGAAAAATTTTCTCCATTCCCCTGAAAAGGTGAAAAGACTTAAGATTATAGAAGAGATTAAATGCTTTGAAATCTCTGGATGAA
Source organism: Gracilinanus agilis (assembly GCF_016433145.1). Classification (NCBI taxonomy): domain Eukaryota; kingdom Metazoa; phylum Chordata; class Mammalia; order Didelphimorphia; family Didelphidae; genus Gracilinanus; species Gracilinanus agilis. The sequence goes on from NC_058130.1 coordinate 683,839,744, forward strand.
AAATGATGGTGCAATTTGAAAATTATTTCATTTCCCTCCTCTCTAATTTTTAGTGTTCGTAAGTATAGATGCAAGTATTTTAGCTTGGAAAATTTGTAGATTGAGATGGGAATGAGAGAAGCAGGATTTATATATGTATATTTATTTATATGTATATATTTATATATACACAAAAATATACATATCTTTTTCCAACAGAGGGTGATAGATTTAGAGCTGGAAAAGGACAGGCCACTGAATCCAATCCTCTCATTTTACATATAAGTAAACAGACACAAAGCATACAAATACAGCAACACCAATATATGTAATCTGGGTCATATATATGTATGTTGTGTATGCATGTGTGTATATGTATGTTATATACATACATTTAACTGTGAAATAAATTTCAGAAAATTATTAGTGCTAACCTCTAGTATAATTGCCTCTATACTCTACCTTGTTGGAGGAACAGACATTGACATTAATTTAATTAATAATGATAATACTCATTCCAAAATTAATTTATTTCTTCTCAATACTTATAAACTTGTTTTTCAAGGGAATGTACTATGGTTATTGAAATAATTTTTTAAGAATAATGACTTAATTTAGACAAGAGCCACAGATAGACCTTGAAATATTTTTCAATGCAAAAGTAGTAACTGTTCTTTCTTTAAGTATCCATTTATTTTCTGATTCTTCTTTTGTCACCCAGTTTATGTGAACTTATCCTGGAATATGTAGTGTCATGTACTCTAAAAATGAAATTGTTGAGATATAGGGGTTTCTAGCTACAGTTAACTTCAGACACCAAAGGTTGATAATGTTTAATTTTTAAGCAGCTTTTGAATAAATTACCTGATTTTTCTTTGTATTATGTGATTTTATTTTTCCTTCACAGATCATTAAATGAAATCACTCTTTTAAGTGTTACTGTATCTGAATGATGTAACTTCACATTGTATCATAGAAATTATCTAGATTTCCATTGAAAACTGTTGCAGTACATATTGGTTTTTTATTTTGGAATTTCTTAGGATTTGCTTACATAGTTTAAATATTTATGATTAATTTTCAATTATTTATTGATTTTCATTAATACCAAATAGTGAAATAAAAGTGAGTGATGATAGTATGACATACTAGAGATATCAAAAATATAACATTAGGATTGGATTTGAGATGAAAAATGTCTATTGCACAGTGTAGTTTTAAAACTAATTGCAAAACATAAAAAAAATTAAATAGGTTACTTAAAACACAATCTTAGGCATAATAAAATTAAATAGATTTTTCTATAGAATATTTTTAGTATTAAATGAAAAGGATGGTGTGTCAAATAATATTTTCATTTCAGAGAGCCATTGCTGTTTAAGAATTCTGTTTTCTTGAGCCTTCTAAGTTTGTTGTAGCTGCAAGTTGCTAGACATTCAGCTAGATATTGCTATCTCTAGCATTTTTTAGTGCCATTGAGATCAAGCTAATGCTTGATACTATTTGATTTTTCTGAGAGCTGATACTTGAAATGTAACTTTGATAGCATAGTCATTGGGAATAAAAGTGACATTTATATAAAAGAACCAAATATTGTTCAATTATCTAATCCATGTTTTGTTTCTGGTATATCTTCTTTATAGCATATTGTGAATATTTCTAGCTACTCAGTTCTGAAGAATGACGGCAGTAATTGTTGCATGGCTGGAGTTATTTTTCTGTTTTCAATGGTTTCCTTTGTATTTCTTAGAAAGGGTTATAATTCTGAAACTGTAACCCAAACTTTTGATAATATTTACAGATGCAGTATGGTTTTAGCCAGTATCTAGGCTATTCTTTGATGGCACTAGACAGCACAAAAAGTGTCTGCCTCAAAAAAAGACTTTGAACTATACTTTCAATTAGCAATTAAAGACAGGTTTTTAATGTTTAGTAAAACTTCAGGGTCTTCTCTTAGATGGCACAATTTGGATCCAGAGATGAAAACTGGTGGCATGCATAGGGTGAAAAGTATCATATCTTTATATAGTTTTTATCATTTGATTTAGAAATGATAATAATGAGTTGTAGATCTTAGTTGCCATTTATAAGTTGGTAAAGATTGAAGGCTTCTGGAAAGGATATAGAGAATTGGTGTGATGTTAGTGTTTAACTACTAGACTCGGAATAAGGAAGCCCTGACTCTTACCATCATCTGTGTGATCCTGGGCAAGTCATTCAGCTACTTTGTTCCTCAATTTACTTAAATGTAAAATAAGAGAGTTGGATTCATCTTGGAAGAAGTAAAATATATGTGGGAAGTTAGAATTGTATTAGGCAATACATACAAAGGGAGGGTAGGAAAAGGGCTATGTCTAGATAAACAAAGTAAATTGGAGAATCAAGACCCGTTTTCTGCCAAATAGAAAGGCTGCTAACTTTATATGCATATTTCAAGGGACCCCCCCCCATTAACTTAATAATGCAGCTATTGGTGATCTTCAAAACGCCATAGCATTTCTTAGTTATGTGATTGAGTTTGATCCTATTGCTGTCAGTTCTTCATTTTGTTTTGTTTTTATACAGCTTGTGATGAGATTACAAAACCAAAAATTCTGGGTGGGAAATTCTCCATTGTTTCTGGACATTTAGAAAATTTTCTTAAAGAACATTTTTTTTCATGTGTAGAAGGTTTGATCAAAGGGACAAAAAAGGAGAAAAAAACTAGAGCAAATAGCATATAATTCTTCAAGTTCTTTCTACAATATTTCTCCTGACCAACTGTCAAAGGTCTCTGGTGGTGATAATTAAACCTTTTAGATTGTTCCCGCTTCAAAGCTGTCAAAATCTACTTCTTCATACCTGGCATAAAGTTTGGGAAAAGGAAAAGACAGTTTTTGTACTTTAAAATAAATTAAATTGGATGAAAGTTAACACTTTTCTGATAAGCCATTTCTGTGCAATTTTTCTTAAGGTCTTTTGGCATCCAAAGCTGTTGGGGTGGACGGTGCTGAAAAAAAAGAAGACTGCTGCAGCGAAACGGCTCCAATGCTGGAGCAGGTATGAAATGGTAGCCTTTGATTTTTTGCCAGGTTCCCACTGGAGTGAGGCATGGAGATAATAGTGTCCACGTAATTGAAATTGCCCTTTCGTTCAGAAACAGGAATAGGAAACATTGTTTGAAGACATTTTTTTTCTCTGCCTTACCCAGGGTATGAAAGTAAACTCCATAAGTAATTTCAATTGTCATTAGACTGACTTTAAAAATCACTGTCTCCAAAGAATTGAAGGCCCAGGAGTCAGGCGTCCCAGGGTATAACTTTATAGCTGGAACCATACTTCTCACCGGCTTAGAAAAGGACCCTTACACAAATACTTTTAATTTGTGAATTAAAACAGGGTTGTGGACAACTAATAAAACTTCTTTTGTAAGAAGTTTCTTTTCTATTGTAAGAATTGATGTTAGACTGTGTATGTTTTATGAACTGTTCAATGAGCCATACAATTTTGCTAGGATGTATATTTTAGTAAATACAGAAAAAAAGTTAAGATAGTATTAAGGTTTTGACTTAACGCTGCCCCATTGAGAATTTTAAAATTAAGGTTGCTAGATTTTGCCTTGGTTTCCTTCAAACTCCCACAATTCCTGTACATAATGAACTGTGCATGCTTTTACATACTCTTAAGGGCTTAATTTCCTAGGCACAGTATGATTACCAGGACACAGTAATAGCCATAACTCTGAATTTCCTTGGTTCTGCTGTTTTAAAATCTGAGCCTTAATGTAATTTTAATATAGCTTATTTGTATTCATTTAATTTTCTTTATTAGTAACTTAATAAGGAAAATTTTAAAAGGAGTAGCAATTTCCCTTATTAGATACATACTTTAAAACACAACCCAACTTAAATTGATATCCTATTGGGTTTTTCAGGGTTTTTAAACATAATTTGATGAGGTTGCATTGTTTTGGTGCCTCCGTTGATACCGTATTGAATCAGTGGTCTTTCAAACTGATTGTTATTTTATGGTCTCTTCCTAATTTTCTATATCTACCACAACGGTCAATTCTTTGCCGTTCTGATGTCAGTATATCAACCAAATTTTGTGTGATATTTTTACTGTGTTATGATATTTAACATCCCAGATTTTAAATTACTGTGTATTTTTTATCACTGTTTATACTATTCTCAGTATGCAATAAATCAGGGACATGGTTAGTAAAACATTTCTGGAGGATTCATTACAATGTCAATCTTTTATTATGCAGAACCCTATTGAGGTGAATGTGATTGTACAGATTACCTACACTGTTTATGTTTAAGATAATAGTGCTGAAAGCAGTGCACATTCCATAGATGAGCTACATAAAGTGGCTTTTAGACTAACTCGGCTGTTTACATTTTTATTGTTTACAAAGTAATCTGGGAGGCCTTGCAAGTTTTGTAACAAGGATGCTCACTTAATTTAACAAAAATATAAGTTAGATTAGTTTCTTTAAAAGCATCTAAAAAAAGTGGTCAAGCTATTTTCCCCCTTTCCTTATCCAGACTGATTTAAATGGGAAAATGTTTCATAGCTAAGCTCATAACTTTTATCCCAAGTGCCACCCTTAGTGGAAATTAAAATAGCCGAGTTATAAAATCCTTAAATATGAATTTTTTATCAAAATAGCTGATAGGCCTAAAGTAAATAGGCATTATCAGCTACCTCTCTTGTATAAGTGGCTAAGGTGTAATGAAGAGTTCTTCAAATTATGTGAATCAAGTTGCAGTAGAGATTCATAGGCCAACAGCTGAAAAATAGTGTTTTAATGAATTCTATCTTATTTATATTAATTTTTTTTACAATCCATTGTCTTGAACCCTAAACCGCAAATTATTAGTTACAGATATTATAATTTATTTAACTGTACTAGGGATATGTCATGTTATATTTACTTTTGAACAAAATCTGCATTAGATGAATAATAATTCAGTAAGGTTTTATAATGTTAATTTGTCCTTGTTAGAGCTTAAGCACCTTATCAAAATATTAATTTAAGTTTTTAAATCTTGTTTTAAATAACTTTGTAACTTGAGAGTACTGGATGCTGTAGTAATGTCTTTCACATATGTGAAGATGAACAATAAAATTGTTTATTTACAAGCTATGGCTCTAATTAATTTTCTGACAATGCCTTCTATAATCAGCATAGGGATTCTTTCCAATTTATGGACTATTCATTTAAATGACTAGCTTGCACTTATAACTCACATCTATAATGACCTGAATCAATGATAAAATTGGTGACAACTGAGTGGGACACTTTACAACGGACTTTTAATGTGTTATATCCAGCATGCCATTAGAACATTCAAAGATGCCCCTCTTAATACATAGAATACTTGCCTTCATATATTTACACTGAAACTTGGAGCTCTTGTGTTTCACTAGAAAAGGAAAATTATTCTATCCTCAAATCGTGACCTTCCAAAGTTCCGAGGTCTGCAGACCTGATGATCATCCCTTACAACTAGTCATGGGAGTGAGAGACCGATTGGGAAGAAGCTGTGGTTCATAATCCTAATAGTTGGGCTGTTACAGAAGCCTGTGCTGGTAAAAAAAAAAAAAAAGTAAATAAATGCATAGCACTATAATTATAAATCACAATAGAAATATAGGCACATCAGACATCTAAAAATAGTAAATCCATTCTAATACAAAATAGAGTCCACCCAGATCCTATAGGGTCTATACTATTTCAACATGGATGCAGATTATCCAGCATGGAGGACATTTTGCAGACAAAATATAATTAAATACTATCTCTGAAAAATCAGAAACCATTTGTTTTTATTTACCACAAACATATAGTAGGGTGAAGGGGAAAACTGTGTTCTACAAAATGTGATGTATTTTATTTTCAGATACGAAATTTTAAACTTACATTTTATATCCTTTTTTGTGTGTTTGTTTGGTTTTTTTTTTTTGTCTTTTTTTTTTTTAGTCTATTAACTCTACATTGCTGGTAGCTCTGATTTCATAATGCCTTTTGCTTGTGAAACTGGCTTCCAACACTAAAATGGGTTAAAGATAGTGTGCTCAGTCTATTAATTTGGTCATCGTTTTCTGTGTTGAGATCTTTCCTTAAAGGGAACCTGTCAGACACTTCAGACACCAAAATTCAGCCTAGATTACGTGATTTTTGCAATGATACTTCCTCTAATTAAAAATCAAAATTCACTATTTTTGCAATGAAACAAAAATAAATCCTACTATTTAATCATATTCTCAAGAGCATTAGTAGTTACACTTATACAAGTGAATAGAAAGATTTTACCAAATTTAAAAGAAAAATCTCATTGAACTATAGGGTAACATTTTAAAATTTTGAGGGTATTATACAAAATAGTAATTTGATGGGAAAAAATGTAGATCCAGAATTGACAGTGTCCCTTTAAAGACGGCCTTTTCAACTTAAAAAAAAATTGTGGGGTTCTTTTTGGTTTTTCATTTGTACTAGAGAGATGTTATGTGTTGCTTAACAATGTTTTTTTTGGATACTAAAGTTGCTTAACAATCAAAGTAGAAAACAAGAACAACAGTGAAGAAAACGAAATAAAAATATCAATTTTTTATTATTTATTCAGGAGATTTCACCTAAACCTCAAAGTCAGAAAAAAAATGAAGCTGACATTAGCAGTTCTGCCAACACTCAGAAACCTGCACTGTTATCCTCAACTTTGTCTTCAGGGAAGGCTCGCAGCAAGAAATGCAAACATGAATCTGGAGATTCTTCTGGGTGTATAAAACCCCCTAAATCGCCACTTTCCCCAGAGTTAATACAAGTCGAGGATTTGACGATTGTATCTCAGCTTCCTTCTTCAGTGATTAATAAAACTAGTGAGCACAGATTTTTTAAAAAATAGTTACTTATCCTATAAGCAACATAATTTTGATTGTAGTTTTTAATATTGCTTTTTATGAGGTTGCTCTTAAAAAAATTCAGTCTTAAGGGGAATGATAGAGAAGTTTTAAATTTATTTTAGATGTAAAACTGCTTATGTTTCTGACTTATTTATGGTACAGAGACTATTATGTTGGTTGAGAAATCATGTCATTCAGTGACACAAATTTCATTCTAATTTGAATCTCCACAGCTAATAATGTAAACATTCTGAAATGCCTGATTCATTTAAATGAGAGACAGAGACAGAGACAGACTCATCAGTGAAGTTTATGGTGAATCTTTTTTTATATTTTATCCAGAAATTTTACCTTGGATGTATTAATGTACAACAGCCTCTTCCCCACCAAAAGACAGACAAGACAAGACAGACAGATACACACACACACACCCCACACACACACACCCCACACATACACACACACATACACACACCTTCTTTAGTTCTCCTTTGCCCTCCAAAATAAAAAGAAAAAAGCATCAAAAAACTCTATGCTATTTTTTCTGTATCCATGAACTTCCACTTACCTCACTGGTAGAAAAAAGGAAGGAGCCTCCTGGATAGAATTGAAAAAACATATTAGTGGGCTATTCCCAATCCTTTAATGAGTTAGAACAGGATTTTTAAAAAGAGTATCTTAGGGTGATGGTGTCAAAAATGGATCCTTTTGGGCCATAGAAAACCACAGATTAACATTATCTATGTTTTATATTTACTTTGTTAAACCTTTCTCAGTTATATTTTGATCTTGTTGGGGCTGTGCTCTGGAGTTTTGCAGGCCACATGTGGTTTGACACCTCTGCTTTATAGCATAGTTTTTAAAATCAAGAGCAATTGTGCCCCTAATGGATTTCATGTGTTTTCTTAAAAATTTTAAGATCCACATATTTTCTAGGCAAAATAATTATAATACTACCTGAGCAACACTATGAAAAATATTTTTGCCTTTTGCTCACAGACTGATTAGTAATCATAATTACTAAATGAAAATGACATGTCTCTTTGAAATACCCCATGTCTTACATATCTCATAATTGTAAAATTTAGATTTTAAGAGGTCTACTGTGTTAAACAGATATTTATCTTTTCTTCCATTCACAGTTGCCAAATAGTTTTAAAAAGGGGTATTTAAAAACTTAATATGTATAATTTTTTTTTTAAAGTCACATTTGGGTCAGTGACTTTTTTTTTTTTGGAGGGTGAATGGGTAGAAAGAGAGGGGGGGTGAGAATGGGCCAAGAATTCAACTGTTTTCTACATATTCTTCATTTTGTGACATTTCTCATAAAAACAATATCACCAGTATCCACTACAATGTCACATAACATTGGTAAGTATTTTTCTTTTGAGGATTATTCATATCTTGGACTTCTAACTACATAATATTGTAGTAATTTAATTTTATATCTGCAATTTGATTTATAAATTGATTGCCATGATGCACTATGCCTTGTACAATGCCTTGCATATAGTAGGTACCTAATAAATAATGTTTTTTAAATTTGAATTTGTGGTGGGGCATTGTTGGAGTACAAGAGAGTACTTTTAAAGCAGCCATAGCTCCAACATTTTAAACACTTTTTACACCTCCCTTATAACTCACACTATTAATATTGTAAGTTTATATGATCCTATCTTTTCTAAATAGACAAACCTGTTTATACACCCAAAAGAGCCAGTTTAAGATAAAGGGAATAAAGAAATTTTTATTAAAATTGTATTATACTTGAATAGGAAAGTTGCAGAGATTACCAAATCACATTTACAAAACATGAAAGATGGTGTATATTTGTATGCCTTGTATCTTGAATAGATGCTTAATCAATTGTACTTTGTCATTTTTAAATAAATCAGACCCAAAATGTTCACAAAAATTAATGTAAAAAGTGGAAGAGTAGTTCTTTAAAGCTAATTTGCATTAGCTTTAAATTGATAACTAAAGCAAAGCACAAAGTATTTTAATATCTTATTATTACTTTTCTTAACCAGAAATTATAAATATTATTCTTTTTGTCATATTGAATATTTTTTTAAAATTCTTCTAATACAAAGGAACTATTTTCCCCAAAGTGGGGAATGTAGATATTCACTCAGCTAACTCTTGATACTGAGTTAACTATATTAATCTTCTTTGTGAATAAAGAAGATACACTCAAGTCAGTGTATTCATATTACTTGAAATAGACAACCCCCAATGGTTTAAACTCTTGATAATACTACATTTTAGAAATGAGTACTTGTTAATTTACTTTTTGCCAATGAGGGTTCAAATTTTACCCTTAAATCATTCTCATTTGGAGGGTTCCAGTTCCTGTGGCTTTTGGAACATCAGATAGAATTTGAGCATACTTTTCAAGCATATCCCTTCTTTAGTCACTAAAATATTATAAGATGAGCCTGGCATATCTCTGCTTCATGAACATTGAAAGATCTTTTTTTAGGTCCATCACAACCTGTGAATCCCCCTAGACCTTCCAAACATAGTGAGCGGAGAAGAAGATCACAACGTTTAGCCACTTTGCCGTTGCCTGATGATTCTGTAGAAAAGGTTTCTTCTCCCTCTCCAATCACTGATGGAAAAGTGTTCTCCATCAGTTCTCAAAATCAAGAGCCATCAGTACCTGAGGGTAATGTATTCTAATTTAATATAGAACACAGACAACAAAGAAAAAAATCTGAATCATAAAGAGTTGAAAACTAAGACATTTCTGCTTTTTTCTACTGACATCTTTTGGACTCATAAACACTTACTTGTATAACACTTTAATCCAAATTGATATTCATTGGATCGGTTTTTCTCTATTAATATTTTATTACATTCTTTCTTTTATGTAGTACCTGATGTTGCTCATGTGTCACTTGAGAAGCTTGGACCCTCTCTCCCTCTTGACTTAAGCCGTAGTTCGGAGGTTACAGCACCCGTAACCACAGAATCCTCTTTTAATGAGTACCCCAGTACAGAAAAGGAAGATATACAGATGATTTCATATCATTCTTCCAAAGCAGTAACTGATGGAAGAGTAGCTTCAACAGTGTCAGGTAAAAAGATTCAGTTTATAAATAGTTAGGTTTATAGTTATAGGGTGTAGAAAACTGCATTATCAGTTTTGAATTGTTGACTTTAAAATAATAATAGGTTTGTATTTGTGGAATAACATGGGATTTCTCCCACTTCCCCCTCTCCCCCTTGAATTTTCTGGGGTCTTTCTGGATTTTCATTTATCCTTCAAGTAGTTATTTCCACAAGGCCAATTTCCAAATGCCATAACTTCTGCTCAGAGTAAACCATATTGGAAGATGCAGCAACTGTGTATGATTTAAAAAAAAAATTCATCAGTGCAGCTCCATTATTATGGTTCTTGCTATCAGAAGAATGATGCATTTTGTTATCTAATTTTTAACAATTTTGAGACAGGTAACATTTTATTTAAAACATTTTTATCAGTGTTCCTTATTTCAGGGGCAAATGCAAGTCATCCCCCTGCCCCCAAAACCAGTTCATTTTACAAAACAATTCATTATGTATTCATATTTATGTAAAACTTAGAAGTTATTTTTTAAGGGGAGATAGGGTCCCTTTGTCTCTTAAAAGTTGTTTTTTGTAAGGCTTCTTTATTGTCTAAACTTGATATTCCTGAGCATGAGCCTTACTTTCTATAACAATCTACTTCCTGTCTGCTTTGTGTTCCTATTAAATAAAGCTAATCCTTGTTTGTAAAGGAGTTGAAACTTTAGATTGAAGATGTAAATAAATTATTGAGAATTTCAAATTTTAGCAAATCATTGAGGGCCAAACTCAAGTTTAAGTGAAATATCAGTAATTCAAATCATGTTACCCATTGAGACTTCAATTCCTTTCCCTTTATCCCAGATGATTAGGTTTTTTTTTAAACAAAAATATTTTTAAGTTTATTCCATAATAAACATTAGATAATTGGTCTCTACAGCAGTCATAAATTAGAAAAAATATTTTTAATTTATTTTTAAATCAGGAGAAAAATTACTATTTTAATTTTTAGGAATTTTAAATCATGAAAAGCATTTTTTAGCATAGGTGAGCTTTTAAGAAGCATTGATTCAAATGTACATAATGTGGATTTAGAATGATCAACTATATTTTTAAAACATTTTACATTTTATCAAGGTCATGAAAACTTAAAAAAATCTTAAATGTAGTTGTCTTAATAATGTGGGGATATAAAATTAAACGAAGATGATTTTTTTCTAGTTCATCATATAAAAATACTTAGTCTAATTTAAAATTGTGAGTTATATTAGAAGTTTTTTATATTTTTAAAGTCTTTTGGATATTGCTCACTATTCTTTTGTATATTAGTATTAACCATGGTTTGAAATTTGGAACTCTTATTACTCAAAGTAACTTCATCTGCTAGGAATAAAGCAATTAAATCAGGTTAAAGTAGTGTAATGCCAATAAATGATTGGTGTGAAATTGGATAGGCAGTTTCTGACTATATTCAGTCAGTTCAATAACAAATAAAAAAGTAGTTTCTTGGTTTTTAGACATGAGTATTTGAGGGAACTTTAATATAATAAATTCTCTAAAATTATTCACTCTGTTACCTGTTTTAGGGAAAGCATATACCTGAACTTTTCTTTCATCTATAAAAACTGAAAAGAAATGTCATAAAGCCATGTTCCTGATAATCAGCTTTAATGATAATAGATATTGAGGGCAATTAGGTAGCTCCATGGATTGAGAGACAGTCTTAGAGATGGAAAGTCCTACGTTTAAAACTGGCCTCAGATATTTCTTAACTGAGTGAGTTCGGGCAAGTCACTTAAACGCCATTGCCTAGCCCTTGCTACTCTTCTGCCTTAGAATTAATTTTAAGACAGAAGGTAAAGTTTAAAGAAAAAAATAATAATAGACATTATAAAGGGCATCTTATCCATTTCCCTCAGTATCTCTTTTGTTAATTTGAAATTAGTTTTAACGTTATTGTTAACATTAAATTTGCTTAAATTTCACTTTCATCTGTAAAAGTTAATTTGTGCATTAAATTACCACTGCATCTTTTCTTTTTAGAAATTAAATAATACTCTGTTCCCTCCCTACTCAAAAAATTTTGTCAGGAAGTTTCCTAAATTCATAAAATATATTAAAATTTTGAAGACTTCTACTTGGAAGGAATGTGGCATGTTAGACATGGTTTCAAGCCATAAGACCCATGTTCAGATCCCATCCAGATATATTCTACCAAGTCACTTAACTTCCCCCACCTTTAATTTTCTAATATGTAAAATATGTCTCTTCTAGGATTACATTTTAAATTTAATAGCATTTAATATTTTAAATGTAATAAAATTATAATTTGCCTTAAAGTGTTAATATTAACACTTTTAGGATTTATTTTCACTTAATAACTTTTTTCTTTTTTAACTCAGACCTATGAGTTCATGAGATCTCCCAAAATGGAAATTTCCTCCAATGGAGAAGCTCATCAATAACTTAGAGCAGGGGTCGGCAACCTTCTTGGCCATGAGAGCCATAAAAGCCACATTTTTTAAAATATAATTTCATGAGAGCCGTACAGTGCTGACAGTGCGAGCTCCTGTAACAGCGCCTGAAAAAAAATTAACTTCATGGCTCCTGCAGAAAGAGCCATATCTGGCCTTCAAAAGAGCCAGATATGGCTTGAGAGCCATACGTTGCCGACCCCTGACTTAGAGGCTTAGAAAGCTGCCTGGCTCACTAAAAGCTTAATTACTTGCCCAGGGTGTCAGAGCCAAGGCTTGATCCTAGGTTGACCTGATTCTAAGGCTTTTTCTTTTACTTTATACTTTCTTCTCAAAGAATTTTATATTGTAATAAAACAAATAATAAAGCTATAAATAAATAGGTAATGCAATTGTATCTGTTAACTTTTGTTCAGTAGTATATGTTCGTATTATTGATTATAAATCTTAACTTTATGATTCACCATTCTCCCCCACTCCTTTTTTAAAATATAATTGTGTTAGAATTACTTATTATCTGGGTATCAGCCCAGCTGCTATTTCAAAATACCTAGTAAAGTTCTAGGAAAGTAAACTTAAATTTTCTTTAACTTTTTCAAATTATGTCCTTACAAATGCCAATAATACGACTTGTATACTTAAAAACTGAAACCAGTTTGGGCTTGATATCCTAGAATACTGTGCAAAATCTTAAAATTAAATATATGGTATACTTTCTCAATTGATTAAAAAATAAAAATAAAAGTTTTATAACAGATATTTCTGGTTTAAAAATCATTTGAAAACATTTCTCTAAAAGGAGGATACTTTTTTCTTAACTGTTAAAATCTTATGCTACAAGGGGTAGCCAAGTAGCTCAGTGGATTGAGAGCCAGGCCTAGAGACGGGAGGTCCTAGGTTCAAATCTGGCCTCAGACACTTCCCAGCTGTGTGACCCTGGGCAAGTCACTTGACCCCCATTGCCTAGCCCTTACCACTCTTCCGCCTTGGTGCCAATACTCAGTATTGACTCCAAGATGGAAGGTAAGGGTTTAAAAAAAATCTTATACTGTACCTCATTTTGTTATTGATTATGGCTTTATTGTTTCCCCCTTATTTGTCCCCTATTTAGGTATCATATATCTTTCTATAACAATTGAGATAGGAGAAAAAAAAAAGTGAAATCCTTTTATAGATACTTCTTTGGAAATTTTTCTTTTTAGTAGTGGTGATGGATATGTACTAGTCCACCCACTTTTCTCACCTAATTTCCTTTTGTGGCAAAATGACTAGGTAAGGTTTGGCATATGGTCTTTTGGCCCATTGTGGAAAAGGCAGTCACCTGGGTGAAATTTTAATCTATGGTTTTCTCCAAAATGGGTTTAACAAAGGTTATTGTGAGGATCAAAGTGAGATAATGCATGTAAAACACTTTGTTAATTTTACTACTGCATAAAGGTCATTTTTTTATGTGTTCTTCTGTAACCAGTTTTCATGGGTTTCTAACTCTCCTCTTGAGTTCTTTGTGAATTAATACAGGTCTTGAAATAATAGGCATGTCTCCTAAATACTAGTTATAACTCTTTCTTTTATTAACTTTATGACCTTATATATTAATTAACTTGTTTCCTTTTCTACTTACAAAATGGATACAGTAATATATGCTTCTTTCTCTACTGGGTATTAGAAAGTAGGTGGTTGATTAATTATCAGCTATATACTTTGGTTAAAACCTGAAATTTTTTTCCAGAGATAAACTTTTTAATTTATATTAATGAAATTAATATTTAAAAATTTCAAATAATCCTGTTGGAAATAGCCATCTATTATTAGTAACTGTTGTAAAGATAAAATTAATAATGTTGTTTGAAAAGCTTTTGTTTTTCATATCATAGAATCATAGTATATTTCTTAATATGAATAATTTCTTTTCAGGTCTTTTATTACTTCATTTCAAATAGAAATTGTTATTGAAATGTCAGAAACTAGTTACCTTTATTCAGTTTCAGAATATTGCAGTTGATAAGGAAATGTTGACTCATTTTACTTTTATTAGACTATTTTAAATGTCTTTGATTAGGAAATTTCTGAGGTCATAGGATATTGATAGATTAAAAATGTTCAGCTGCTTTTGAGGTATTTTTCATTTTTAGTGAATTGATCACTCTAAATGTTTGTTGACCAAAATCATAAAGTCATTGCTTTAATTAATTAGTGCCTTAGGAATCTTCTCAGTGAAACTCCCCAAAGAGAGAGACTGATAATTTTATGAAGCCTGTGAATTTTAGCCCTTCCAGAACTAAAATAGAATAGTGCAGCACCAAAGATCTTGGGGGCAGAAATTGTTCTTACAGCCTAGGTAGGCTACTATGTATCTGATATTAAAAGATTTCATGTCTTTAACTAAAGCATTGTTTTTGAAGAAGCTGAGACAGCTAGATGGCATAGTACAGTGATGGGCAAACTAAGGCCCGTGGGCCAGATGCGGCCCCCTGAAATGTTCTATCCAGCAGCTCCACATGTTTCCTAATCTGAGGATTACAATGAGTAGGATAAAATGAAATTTCAAAAGAGTTGCCTTAGAAACAGACTGACAGATAAGCATTTCCTTTCCTTTGGCCCCCTCTTTAAAAAGTTTGCTCATCACTGGCATAGTGGATAGAATGCTGGACCTGGAATTGGCAAGACCTAAGTTCAAATCTAGACTCAAATGGCATATCATGCAAACTGTTTGCCTCAGTTTACTCAACTATAAAATGGGAATAATGATAGTACCTGCCTTTTAGAGGTGTTGCTTGAGGCTCAAATAAGATAACAGTTGTAAAGTGCTTAGCACAGGGATTTCAAGTACTTATTTCTTTCCTCTTATTCCTTAATGTTGTTTCTTTTCATTAAAACAGGAAACCTCATAGAACTTCATTTTAATAACCTTGTTAAATAATAAAAGAAAAAAATCAGAATCTGTCCTACCACCCTGTAGTCTCCTCAACTGATGTAGACTTAAATTACCAAGTCTTCTGCTATTCAAAGCATTTCATAAAACAGAACACTTTCTCATAAGGTTAGCCTAGGCCAAATAAAGAAATTTAACCCAGTACTGTCTTATCCAAAAGTATAACATCAACTTAAAACTTTACACTATTATGCCCACACAGTATATGGCATATAATAAGTGATTAATAGATGTTTGTTAAGTGATGATGACTAGGAAACCAAAAAGTAACCAGTCATATTAAATTCTGCCCATGAATATGGTTGTCCTAAACAACAAGGAGTCTTATAATCTGAAGTTTTCAAAAGGCAGTTTAAAGTTAAAAAAAGAATTAGTAACATTCTTCTTTACCTTTTTTATATTCAATCTCCACAGACTGCAAAATAAGTTCTAAATATTTATATTATAATGATGCGCCAAAGACTAGGCTAATAAAGTTCAAATATTCAATCACCAGGATATCTACAGGTTACTGAAATTTTTGACTACAGCAACTCTTGTAGATAACATAAGCTACAGAGGGGCTGTTATCAGTGTCAGTGTAGTGAGCCCCCACATGAAGGAAGTCTTCCTGTATCCTTGAGGTACTGAAGTAAACCTTATGGGAAGGAAAGGAAGGGAGAGGCAGAGGCTGCAGCAATTTGTTTGTTATTTTCTCATCTTAGTAGGGAGTCTTGACAGATAATTTGTCTTTGCTTTGATTTCCCATGTATATTTTTCCCAGAGATTAGATTACCTGAACTCATTTTCCCTTAAATTCTTAACCATTTTTGGACAATTAATTTGGTCTTACTCTGTTTTTGTGTTACTTCTATTTTTAGCATAGCTAATGAAGTTCGAGGTAAGATTAAAGAAACATCACGTTTTATGCTTTCTAAGTATGTGAAGTTATATACCCATTGCTTTTAAATCATGAGTTTTTAAAAATAATATACTTTTAGACATATTTATCTTATAAACAACTGTCTTAATATACAATTAAAAAATTCTGGGTTCAATCTCAGCAAGATTTCTAAGCAGTTGTATGAAGTGAGTAGTGAGCTTAGAGTAAATAAGAGGGGAGTGGGGCAGCTAGGTGGCTCAGTGGATTGAGAGCCAGGCCTAGAGATGGGAGGTCCTAGGTTCAAATTTGGCCTCAGACACTTCCCAGCTGTGTGACTCTGGGCAAGTCACTTAACCCCCATTGCCTAGCCCTTACTACTCTTCTGCCTTGGTGCCAATACACAGTATTGACTCCAAGATGGAAGGTAAGGGTTTTTAAAAAAAAAAAAAAAAAAGGAAGAGTAAATGAGGGATCTCGGGAGAAGCTGGATTCAAATTCTTCCTTTGCTCACTACTTGTATGACTGTGCAAATTTGATTTAAAAGTGACAGTCTGAAAAGATCTTTAAATTCCCTTTTAGGGCTCTAAAACTTGTAATTATTTTTCTTTGCAGCTCTGAATGCATATTGATAAAGTTATTCATCTCAACATATAATAATTTTTTAAAATACATTTTAGATTTGGGCCATATATTACTACAAAAAAAGTCATAAGACACTTGGTTAAATGTGTTTTAGGTAATTGAGGTTCTGTTTCTTTTTGGGTGAGAGGTGGAGGAAATAGCATTTGTTTTCAGATTTCAATGGTAAAGGGAACACCTAGTGAAGAAACTGCACTGCCAGTGCAAATCTGCCTCTGCTCAAACTCACATTATAAGGAAGTTGACTGAGGGGACTGAGGAGCTATAAAATAACTTGGATTTAAAACCAGTTCTTCCTAGTTCTAAGTTGTGCTGTGTTCACTATGCCATAGATGTCTCTAATTGTTCAGTATTTGCCATTAAATGGGACCAGAATACACTTGAAATAAATGAAAGCTCAGGATTCAAGAATGATAGTAATTTTGGCACTTGAAAGTGAATTTTTTTGTCATTTGTATTTTTTTTTAAAGAGGTAGTATGAATAGATGTCATGGTAAGAACATCCTTGAATTGTGGTTTGAGAGACCTCTCTCCTATGCCATTACTTTGCTTTGTGATATTGGACAAGTCACTTCATCTCTCAAGGCCCCAATAATAGTTTTAACAGCTTTTATGTCTGAAAAGTAATCCAGAAATAGTTTATTTGTTGAATAGTTCTGTCTTAAGAAAAATTGGCACATAGTGAAACATTCATAACAGAGATTGAAAATTCAGATTTGTTTTAGGTGTTTACAGACTAAATTTTCATTTAGTTTTGAAATGGATTTTAAAAATATGTATAATTGTTAATACTATTATTATTATAAATATAATCATTATAATAATATTATAATACAATAATACCATAATATATAACAATGTTATAACAATAATTATAATATAGTAATATAACAATATTATAATATAAGTATAATAATACTATTAATAATTATTAAAACTAAAGTTAATACTTAGTTTGGATGATCTGAGCATCCATACTCAATCTGTTATAAAAGGCAATATGCATTTCATACTCAAACATTAAATAATAATAAATTTAAATATCTTACGTTTCCCGAACCAAATTCCTAAGGACAATATGTCTCAGTGTTCACTTGCGCTCTCTCTCTTTCACTTGTTGTCTGTCTCCTCTCTCTACTCCCTTTCTCTCTTTCCTTCTCTCTCCTTTCCTTCCTTCATTACTTCTCTTTCTCCCTCCTTCCTTCACATTCTCCTTGTGTCTTTTTCTTTCAACCCCTAAAAGCATCTCTGTATGTAATCATGCCACTAAATTGAACAATTTTAAATTTGGTAGGGGAATTTTCTGTTTAAAGGAATTCTATGATGAATCCTTTTGGTAAAGCTTAATAATTCTCTAATTTTTAAAGCATACCCATATTTGTTTTTGAGTAAACTGAAAAGGTATTGGTTGTTAGTGCTTATGCCAGTAAAATAAGGTAGCACTTTTTAAAAGTTCTCTGTTGATAATACTGTGAAACATTACGAAGAAAGAACTCTACATTATTCTGTCCCTCTAAACTTGTATGTTGTTTTTCCCCCCTACCCCAAACCCACAGGAGTATTGAAAACAGAAAAAAAAGTGAAATTGGAAGAGAAAAGTTCAACGACATTTGGTATGAACAGAAAATAATATTTAAGCAAAAGGCTAAAGCTTGAGAGAAAGGGAGAGCATAGCCTGCCCCTTACTTTTTACGTGTTATGCTCTTTTAGGTGTAAGTTCTCATCTGTTTTAGTATTTTTTAAAGAGAAAAAAAAGTTTAAACAGTGGGGATGGGGAATTTTATCTATCTGGATATGGGCCTCCAACATTGGAAATGAGTAGATATCATTGAACAATTTATAAAAGGTGGTATCAACTAATCATGTAGTATGTCAATATGAATCTTCTCCATGCACCTCTTATACTTAACCAAACCTGTTCATTTTTGAGGACATTTGAGGTAATAAAATGGCATTTCGATACTCCCCATGAAGTATTAGAGATAGTTAAGATTGGGAGCTAAGAGTACTTTAGCTTTTACTTCTAATGATGTGCATAGAGATGGAAAGAAAAATGAAATTAGAAGGAAAAGCAAGTAGCTCAGTGTTTTAGAGAAAAAGAATAACTTCTACTCCAAATATAGTATTTGTTTTTAAATAAATATTGTATATGTACTTATTAAATAACAAATCTAAAGCTTTTTCTGCAGATAAAACACAGTCATTTCCAGGTTTAACTATGATTGTGAACTATGAAAGATACTGCTATATTAATAGCACTGGAATTTCGGGTGGCTGAAAGAGTAGAGATAATGAGATCCACAGATATTTCCAAAACCTCATTTTAGTCACTTCCCCTAGCCTTTGCCTACACTAAATTTTTTCAGATAAGAGTTGACTGCTTTGAGATCTAACATCTTTTTCTACCTTTTTTTTTTTTTTTTTTGCTTTGTAATAGAAAATACAATAAGCCCAAAACAGGGAATCAAATATAAAATGAGAAGGCAACTAAATAAAATGCAAAGTAGATAACCTCTGAATGAAGGTTGCTGGCTATTTTGAACTTAAATATAAGCTAAAAACCAGTGACAACTCAGTTGCAAATTTAAAAAATCGCTTTCATGTAGAAAAACTGAGCAGAATCTTACCAGAACATCTTTCTCTTTAAGCATTCTCATTAGTCATAATTCTCATAAATCAATTAGATTTAGTATATTGTATCAGAAGAATCCTGTTAATTTCCTATGAAAGTCATTAAGGGGAATGTATATTTTTCCCTTGTTCTAGAAAATGTTCAAAGATTGTCTAGAAAGTGACCTAATTTTGTTTTTCTTAAAAAGAGAAATGCTAACCCTTTGTGTTGATATATTATGTTGGGTTTTCAAAGAATATCTTTTTAAGAATTTTCTAATTCAAAATTAAATTTAGAAATATGGAGCCTACTCAATATGTTCTCTTAAATTGGGAGTCTTAATTTATCTTGATATCAAGTTATTATTCTCAAAGATTTACACTAATATCTTTGTTGACTTCAAGGTTTTAGGAGTTGGTAATTCTCAGTATTGCTAATGAAGATCCCCTCTTATATTTCAATAAGTTAATTAAGAGGTCTAGACTTATGGCACCAACATATTAATTTAATTCTTCTTTTCTGGGCAGGTGACTGGAATAGCTGATTTAAACTTATAAGCTACATTTAGATTAATCATAAAGGAAAATTTCTGGGACTGATGACTATTAAAATGTTCTATTATATCATTCAGGTAAGAAGAAAGAAAAGGATAAAGAGAGAAAGGAGAAAAGAGATAAAGATCATTTCAGGCCAAAACAAAAAAAGAAGAAAAAGAAAAAAAAGAAATCCAAGCAGCATGGTAAGTTATATAAAATGGGCATTAAAAAAAATCTAGTAATTTCCTAATGTATCACATTTTTAAATTCCTGTTGTTTTAAAGGTAAACATCTGATACATATATTTTCATTTATTTAACTCATTTGAAAATCAGTCGTCTCACCTACAGCGTCATTAAAGTCATTTGGAAATTTCTCTTGGTCCTTTCTCTATCGAGGGCTCCCAAACATCCAAAGAAGAATACCTTCAAGGAGACTGACTGGAAAGGAGCCCTTTGGGGTGGCTGCATTCTCTCTGAGGTGGCTGCATTCTTCCTTTGTTACTTCTTTTTTCTAATCCTTTCATTATCTCGTAAAGATTCTAGATCAATGACACATTGGAGAAACTGTTAGATTCATCAGTAATTAAAATTCACACAACTACTTTACACTATTTAGATTAGTGTATGATAATACAGAAATAAGATTTTTGAAGTTCTTCAGGTTGTTCAAGTTGCTTATACAAAAATAGTTGGAGCTTAAGTACATGGTCTGAGTATCCCTATTGTAGTTATTCTTAAACTAACATAGGGTTATGGAGGCTTTACTTAGACATGTTTCCACAGCAGAAAGAAGTCAATTTGTACATCCTCTGTCATGTAGTTGCCAAATGACTTATTTTCCAATGTTCCCAAGAAAACACAAAGTATCTACTAGTATTTAAAAATATGCATTCTATGGAAACCTGGTGGGATTTACAGTGTGAGTAGAAGTTCTGTGAGAAATTTTCAGTTCTGATAACATTATCCTTTCTAAAATTTTAAATATGAACGTGTGAAGGTATCGTATTACATGTCAATTTTCTCATTTTGAATATAGGCTTGATGTTTTTCTGTTTCCCTTCAACATTTCCATGGCTTTTTGACCGGGGCAGTCTCCCCAAGTAGCCTACAATACTATTTTATGGATTTTGTCCATATATTTTGAGCCCAAAAGTGTTCTGATGCCAAATTAGTTTAGAAAAATGCTTTCTTAAATTTTAGTGTCTTAAAGGGGAGGAAAATGATAGAAATTTGGAAAGAACAAATTACCAAAGACCATTTATAAATAAAATGTAATTGATGTTTTTTGGAATCCTCAGCATACTTCAAGCCCCCTTTAAATGCTCTAGGAAGATTTCTCTGATCTCTCAATACATCAAAAGTGACTTCTTTCTCTGAACCCTTATAGCCCTCTGTCTTTGGTACTCAGAGTATCGTCTTTTATTATTGTGGTTATTTGGGTACATGGCTTATTTCCCTTAGCAGATTGTGATTTTTTTGAGGATAGAGATGGTTACATTCATTTTTATATCTCCCATACTCTTTTGTTTGTAGTAGTTGCCTACATTTGTTTAATGTGTTACTTGGGATAGGACATTCCTTAGAGAGACTGGTGTTGACAAATAAGAAAGGAGATGAGTACTGATATTATTGACCTGCTCAGAAAGGAACTTATGCTAAAGAATTGTGAACAATTTTGGGTCACCCCTTTCAATTAAGTGACAAAGGATAGCATCTTTGTATTCATAACCCTTCTTCTGAAAAGAACTATAAATGAAATTTTGAGTTATTTAACAAGGTACTAATAACAATAAATATGGAATATATGGACATACTTTTTATAAATATTCTAAGTGTTAAAATTGTGTTTTGTGGTTATTACTAAGAGCCTTTGTAATTATTAAACTGAAGCAGTTCTGATCCATTACCTTTCTTTTCTTTTCTTAGTCACCTTAGAAGTGACCTTCCCAGATGATAAATGTATAAGAGTGATCTTGAAATGAAAACTTTCAAATGATACTTTAAAATTTCTCAGTAAATATTAATTTAAAAAATATTTTTAACATATGAAGTTCCTAATAATCTAAAGGTTTTAGCAAATAGTACAAAGCACCTACACTTTCTGAGATACCTGTGCTGGATACCAAGATTTCAAGATGAAAAGATATTGTCTGTTACTCAAAGAAAAACCAGTCAAATAAAGATTATAAGGAAGTAATCCAAGTAACTTAATAGATAATAGAATATAAAAAGTGCATAGTATAGACATTGAATGCTGTGAAACATCAAGGAAGAAGACACTATTTTTATCCTGGAGGTGGGAAATGATCCTCTGTGATCAATTCATAGGTTTGTGAAGTAGTCTGTTATTACTATTATTAATACTACTAACAACAGGCAGTAAATGGTAGTATCTTGACATATAGTAAGTGCTTAATAACTTGTGTTGACTGAGCTTACCTTTGAAGGGGATGGAAATTTCAGCAGGCAGACCTAAATGGGGAAAGGAGGAAATGTGAATGAATCCAGGCTTGAAGTATAGCATGTATAAGAGCACAAGGACAGGAAAAGGAGGTCAATTTTAGGAATAATGAATAATTCATTTTGGTCCAAGTTGCAGGTTCTTAAAGGAGAGTAGAATGAGAATAGAGAAATAGAATGGACCCAGACCATGTTAGACTAAGACATTTGAACTTTATTTAATAGACAGTAAGTTGCCATTGGTGTATATTTTTTTTTCAGGTGGGAAAGCAATGTGATCAGAACTATGAATTGAAAACATTACTATGGGAATTGTAGATAAAATAGATTGGAGACTAGAGGGAAGTAAGTTTCAAGACTATTCTAATAATCCAGAACAAATGGTAATAAGAACCTGAATCAGTCTAGAAGTAGAAGTCAGATATAAGAAAAACTTGTAGAAGGAGAATCAAAAGACTTTGCAGCTAATTGAATGTGGGATAAAGTAAGAGAAAGTAGTCTGAGTTTTCAAGCTAGTCTGAATGAAAGAATAATGTCATTAATAAAAAAAAAAATTAGGAAATCAGAGTTTGAGAGATGAGTTTGGCTTTGGATATGTTGAATTTGAGGTGCTAGCAAATATTTAAATAACTGGAAGTGTGGTTCTACACCTTGAAGAGTAGAGATTCAGGGATTATTAACATGAAACCAATCAGTGAAACTCTATTTAAAAAAAGGTTTAGAGGTTCATGAGAGAATAGCACAGAATTTGAGGATGTAATCATATTTTAGGGTATTTAGATAACTGAAATATGTAAAGAAAAATACAAAACTTTTTTTTTTCTCTTAACGTCGCTATGATATTGTCTCTACTTCTCTTCATAGCATTTCTGATATCTCTACATTAGTCTCTGGTCCTGTTTTTGGTAAAATAACAAAAAGGACCTGACTTTCAAATGTACAGATAAATTGTCTTCACAGTAAAATAACAAATAGGACTTTACTTTCAAATGTACAGATTATAAAATAAGCCATATTTTTCTAGTGTGTAAGTTCTTTCCAGGAAGGAATTAGGCATTATATGCTTTTCCTTTGCTTTATTAACTCCTATTTAATATCTTTAATGAAGCAATAATTTACTTGAAATAAATATTACCATCACACAACAGTAGAAAACTACTTTGATTCCTAAGATACAACAAGTTATAAAAGAGAAGTATTTACTTTCTACTTCACCATTTCAAAAGAAACCACCTATTAATCAAATTCTTGATGAGGTACCTTTGTGCAGTTAGCTAGTTGTTGTTCAGTCCTGTCTAACTTTCTGTTACTCCATGGACCTTAGCAAGCCTTTACTATCCATGAGTTATCTATGCAGAGATACTGGAGTGATTTGCCATTTTCTTGCTTTAGTGGATTAAGGCAAATTGGAATTAAGTGACTTGCCAAGGGTCTCATCTCTAGTTAATGTCTAAGCTCACATTTGAACTCGAGTCTTCCTGATTCTAGGTCTAGTGCTCTTTTCACTGAACCATCCAGCTCAGCTGGCTAGAGGCATTGCTAGAGCAATTAGCTAGACAGGTCCTCAAAACACAGATCAAGACCTAAACTTTTTAGCCTTGTAGGACCTTCCAAAGCTTGTGTTTCGTTGCTATAACTATAGAGAATTCTCAAAGACAGGTTCTTCCAAAGCAAAATAAGGATTTGGAGTAGAAATTTAGTGAAAATACTATGTAGAGATATTTATAATTTTTTTCATTTTGTGGGACCATAATATGTTTCCATTTATGATGGTTTTCCAAAATTCACGTGAGATTGAAGAATTGGTCAGAGAGTTTTCAGATTTTTTCCCAAGAAAGAACACGATATTCATTGGTTGGATATTGATATAAACTGACTCACTTCCTTTGGCTTTAGTGTTGTAATGTAGCTATGACTTGTTTCAACACATAAGTTTAAAATGTACTCTTAGTGAAGTAAATTTGCATCTCATAAGAAAGTAATTTCTTGCATTTTTTTTGTTCTATATTTTATACTCAGATTTCCCTCTTTTTATCCTTAAAGACACTTATTTATTAGTAGAAACATATATTTTAGGGTTCTCTTTTCTCATTTTCTTATTTCCTTCTATTAATTGACTCCTTTTTATATCACCTTGGAGATGCATCATAATATATAATAGATAGACTAGTACACTTGGAATAAGAAAGACTTGACTTCAGATTCTTTCTCTAATACTTATATAATAACAGCTCATGTTTATAGAACAATTTAAGGTTTGCAGAGTGCTTTATATGTTATGTCATTTGATCCTTTCTACAACCCTTTGAGGTAGTATCCACATTCTGAAGATAAGGGAACTGCATCAAAGAAATGTTTAGTGACTTACCCAGATGATACAGCTAGTAAGTGTCTGAGGCTGAACTTGAACTCTGGTCTTACTGATGCCAAGTTCCACACTATCCCCTGTGCTACCTATCTGCCCTCAAAAGAGCTAGCATTTATATAGCATTTTAAAGTTTCCAAAGTCCTTTACATGTTATCTCATTTAATCCTATCAATAACCCTATGAGGCAGGTGCTATTATTTTCTCAATTTTATAAGTAAAGAAACTGAAGCAGAGAGGTTAAATAACTCAGGGTTATACATCAAGTAAGTGTCTGAGGCGGGATTAGAACTCATATCTTCCTAATTCCAAATTCAATACTCTGCCCATTACAACACCAAGCTTCCTATGTTAACTCTGTTACCATGGATCAAATGACTTAATCTTGCTGAGCCTCAGGAATAACTGCAATTTTCATTGTAGTCTTCATTGATTGAAGAGTTCTCACATCCTTGAAATCACAAATACTTGACCAGAACAAAGATCCTTGATAAATTGATGTATTCTTTCGTTGTTTCATATGTTAATATTCTCCCCTTACTAAAATAACTTCACTATATTCTTATTTCATATTTAATATTCACAATGATCTTGTTGATGAAATTATTTCCTCCAGAGGTACAAATTAAAACCAACTGATACACTTTGATCCAACAATAACACTACCAAAACTTACACAAAGAGATCAGAGAAAGAGGACCAATAAGTACAAAAATATTTATAATAGTTCTTTTTGTGGAGACAAAGAATTGGAAACTGAGGAAGGTGCCCATCATTTGGGAAATTACTGAACAAGTTATGGAGT
Source organism: Gracilinanus agilis (assembly GCF_016433145.1). Lineage (NCBI taxonomy): Eukaryota > Metazoa > Chordata > Mammalia > Didelphimorphia > Didelphidae > Gracilinanus > Gracilinanus agilis. Next base: position 683,865,345 of record NC_058130.1, read on the forward strand.
ATGAATGTGATGGAATACTATTCTGCTACAAGAAATGATCATGATGGTTTTAGAGAAATCTCTGAAGACTTATTTGAACTGATGCAAAGTAAAGAGAACCAGGAGGATAAATTATACAGTACTAATAATCTGTAATGATAAACAACTTTGAAAGACTAAGGAACTCTGATCAGTACAATGACCCACCACAATTCCAGAGGATTCATGATGAAGCATGTTCTCCACTTCCAGCTAGAGAGGTGATAGACTCATAGTGCATGAAGATTGGAGCATCTTTTTTTGGACATGGCCAGTGTGGGGATTTGTTTTGTTTGACTAGACATGTTTGTATTTTTTTTTCCTTTCTCACCTAGGGTGGGAGTTGGGGTGTGGAATAGGATGGATCTTGGCTGATGGATTGAAAATAATGATTGAAGGGGAGGTGAGAGGGAGAGAATTTTAACCTGAAAATAAGATAATTGAATCTTTAAAAAAGAAAATAAATATTAAAAAGAAAGTTTAAATGATGGGAGGAAGGAACAAACAAAATGAACAAATGAGCCCACATAACTTCTCATCTTATGTAACTCTGGCATGTTCTCCCATAAATCCTCCACTTAACATGCTGGAGGTGATGCTCTAGACCTCTTGACATAACAAATACTAAAGGAGTATACAAGCTAGCCATGTTTTTATCTTTCACTTTTGCTGTATGACCAACTCTCTTCTGATCCTGCTTCTCTTTGATGACATTTTATGCCATATGTTGTGCAACTTATTTATATCTATCATATATCCTTTCATTTGCCTTTTGTGTGTGCCACAATATTAATATTTCAGAGATTGTTGTTTTTCATGATTCACCTAAGAGTACTAAAATCTCAGTATTAAGAATGTCCATCCACTAATGTAGATCACTGCTATCCATCCTGCTCACCTCCAAAGTCCACTACTTTTGCTTCTTTTGCCCATATCTTCCTATAGCTTCCACAAAGGGAAGGCTACCTAATGTGCCAGAGGTCTTCTTGCCTTTTCTTGATTTTGCAAGGATACCAGTAGAGCACATGGACCATACATGGCTGGCTCTTGCAACCCAACTCATGAGAATATATTGGTTTAAAATATGAAACTTCGTTTACAGGAGAAGATTAGCTTTCTTAAAAGGCCTTCATTGTTCAAATTTAGTGTGTTCTTTTTTTTTTATTATTCTTATTAAATTTTGGACCCAATTGTTACTCTAAAGCTTCTTTCTCAGACAGAAGTACTTGTATATGTATAAGAGATATTTAGATAAAATCATTTTCTGAACAATACATAACTAGAATAATAAATATGTGTGAATGCAATATGAAATTAAAAGTCTCCAACTGACCTATTTAAACTATGAATTCTGAAATTTTTGAAATAGATGAAAGAACAGGTTATCCCTGTTTCTTAAGGGAATTTAAAGCAACAGGATTCAATCACCCCGAGGAACCTAGAAACTCCTTAGCTAGCAAAACACCAGAATTTTGCCAAATAGAGAGACAGAACAGCCAGTGGCATCGAGGATTTTAAATATAAATGCGGTCTTTAGTTTTATCATATAAAATTAGTTTAAAGCCAAAAGAATATAAACAGTACTTTCTTCTTAAAACTGCAAAAAACAATGGAAGCAAAAATAGTTTACAACAGTAGCGTCAAACTTAAATAGAAGTGGATTCCTGCTGGCTATATACTGTCTTAGAAAACCACAAATTAACATTATCTATTTCAGGTTGCATTTTTATTTTGTGGGCTACAAGTTTGATACTCTGCTTTATAGAATGCTTGGCAAGAGACTTATTCAAACCGTATCAGCCAGAGAGCATTCAGAATGAAGATAAAAGGGTAATAAATAGGTTAAAAACATAAAGACCTATTAATATTTTAAAAACATTTTTACCCATTAGTGACAGTTGGCCATCATATTTAGACTTTAACCATACAGCCCTCAGTGTGCTCTATATAGAAATAGAAATATTTTTAAAAGAAACAAAAAGGTCAACGGGAATAGCAGGTCCTTCTGACTTAACTAACACAATCAAAAACTGTTCTTATGACTGCCTTAGTCTTCCTTATTCTATGTCTCAAAAGCATATTTTAATTCTCACAACAAAACGATTCTACCTTCAGGACCTCAAGTTTTCTTTTTTAAGTGAAGGCATTAAAATTTTCAAGACACACTTGTTTGTTCTCTCTATCCTAGAATGTTAATACTGTATCATTATACAACTCCTTTCAGTTAAAATAAATTTACCTTTCTTGGTTCCTCTAGCCTTTCTAGGTCCTCCTGAATCTTTGAAGTTCAGAGTTTTGAGTCTTAAGGGCTTAGTGTTATGAACTTCTGAGTCCATTGGCCTGGATTTTCCTAATCTAGGCACTGCAGCTCTATGCTATTTTATACCTCCATAGTCAGTAGTTACTTTCAAGGTTGCCCACTTCTGCTTTCTGACCACCTTTGTACTTTCTCAAGGGATCCCTTGACTGTTGTAGCCTTTCAAAATAGCTTTGTGGGCTCTACCTGTCTCATCTCTGGTTGCTCTGGCACTCACTGCTGGGGTTTTCTTTATTTCCCCTCAAAGGCTTTTGAGCAGTACTGGTGTGTATAGCAGTGTACTTTTCATATAGTACTGGGGTGGAAAAAATTACTTTTTTTAGTTTTTTAGTTATTAAATATTTAAATATTCAATCTTATCTGAATTTCAGGGTATGCTTGAGTAGATATGCTGGACAGTCTGCCTCCCATTCAGAAGCCTTCTTTGTTGTAAATGCAACCAGTGATCTCTTAATTGTTAAAACTGATTGTCTTTTCTCAGTTCTAATGTTCCTCTGCTTCATTTGCCACTTTTCATTGCCTTGTGGATAGTCTATTTTCTGGGTTTTCTTAATGCTATTCTTCCTACCTGTCTAACCAGGCCTCCTTTGCTAGCTTATCAAAAACATCATGCCTCCAAATTATGGGTGTTACCTAATGTTCTATACTTAGACCTCTTCTCTTTTAGGTCTATATTCTCTCTCTTTGCAACCTCATAAACTTCCATGTGTTTATTATCTTTATGCAGTTCATTTTTCTGATCTATATTTCTAAATCTATTTTTTCCCCTCATCACCAGTTACCTATTAAGACATTTCAAACTGGATAATGCTGAAATTCTGTATTTCTAAAACTGATCCGCTCTCACACTCCCTGCATCCAAATGCAAAATCTTACCATTTCTACAGTGATATCTTCTCACTCAAATGAGCTCTTATCTACATTCATAGAGCTGCCAGCTTAGTTCAGGTCCTCATTATTCCTTCCTTAGATTTTTCCAAGACTCCTAATTGTTGACAAGTAATAGAATATTCAAAACCCTCTAGTGGCTTTCCATTGCTTTTAGAATAAAATATGCATTTTCCTTTAGCTTCTGAACCCCACTTGAGCTTAAGCCCATCTTTCCAGCCTCACTGGACATTACTTCTTCTAATACTCTTCACTCTAGTCAAACAGTTCTTCTCTGTGTTCCTCAGACAGCAATCCATCTCCTATCCATTCTCTTTAAAGCACTGTCTGTTCCCTATACTTGGAAAGCATTCCTTCCTTACCTCAGCCTTACCTCACTTTAATCTGTGCTTCATGTACAGCTCAGGCATCATCTTTTGTATTTCCTGAGCCCCTGAACTGCTAGTGTCATCTCTACCAAACTACTTTGTATTTGACTACTTTATGTGTATACATGTATTTATTAATTTTATATTTGTGCTGTGTATACATTTTTATATGTACTTGACTCTCTAATGAATTCAAATCACAGTGCTAATAGGAATTGCTCTATTCTTTGTACTTGTATCCCTAGCAACTACCTCTGATTGGTACTAGAGGGCAATTTATAAATATTTCTTGATTGATTAATTGACTGTTGGATTATCTGATTATCTCTTGTAGTTTGACTTTTGACTCTCCATCCTAAAGTGCTTTCTTAAAGGTTATTATTGATTTTTTTAAATGCTCTCTTTGATGAGATTTTTTTCAGTCTTCATTATCTTCAATTTCACTATAGCATTTGTCACCATGAGTCTCTTTCTCAATCAGTAAATGCTTATTAAATGCCTACTATTGCCAGACACTATTTTCAGTACTGTGGACAAAAAGAAAGGTAAAAAGATAGTATTTTTTCTCAAGGAACTTGATCTAATGGGAGATACAGGATGAAAAAAGCTATGTATTTTAAAAAAAAAAAAAAACAACTTATCCATGATGAATAGGAATAATCAACAGAGAGAAGGCACTGGAATTAAAAGCAATTAGGAAAGGGTTTCTGTGGAAAGTGAAATTTTAGCTGGGACTTAAAGGAAGCAGGAGGTAGAAATGAGGATCCAGAGCATTCCAGGCAGTGGGTACAGCCAGTTAAATTACCCCAAAATAGGAGATAGAATGTCTTATATTAAGAATAGCAAGGAGGCTAGTATCACTGAAAGAGAGATAATAGTGTCACTGGTAGGGAAATACTAATGTCAGTAGAAGAATACTTGAGGGAAAGGGTACTATAAGTTGTAAGAAGACTGGAAAGATCAGAGGGTTCAGGGTAAATATTATAAGGTGCTTTGAATGCCAACCAAAGGATTTCTGTTTACTACTGGAAGTCATAGGGAGCCACAGAAAGCTTATAGGTTGGGGAGAGAGGATGAGGCTGCGTTAACAAAGTCACTTTTATATGGCTTAATGGAGGATAGTCTGGAGTGGGGAGAGACTTATGACTGGCAGACCAAATAGCAGCATATTACAGTAGTCTAGGGTGGGATGGCAGTATCAGAGAAGAGGAGCATATGTGAGAGATATTACAAATTGAAAATCAACATTCCTCAACAAAAAAAAAATGAGTATGTGGGTTAAGAGATAGCAAGAAGCTGAAGGTACACTTAGGTTGCACACTTGGGGACTGGGAGGATGGTTTGGATGGGGGAAAAGTTTAGGCAGAAAAATGATGAGTTCAATTGTAGACATATTCAGCTTATGATTTTTACAGGACTGCTAAGTTAAGATGTCTAATAGGTACTTTGGAGGTTAACAAGGAGGTTAGGCCTGGATAAGTAGTTTTGAGAAACATGAAAACCCAAAGAAAAGAGAGTATCAGGAAAGAGATCAACTGTGTGTCACAGGCTGCAGAGAGTTAATGAAGGATTAGAATTGAAAAAAAAAAAAAAAAACACTTCAACTTGACAGTTAAGAAATCATTGTAACTTTCCAAGGAAGAAGTTTTGGTTGAATAATGAGTTCACAAACCAGACTGTATAGAGTTAAGAAAAGAGTCAGAAGAAGAAGAAGTAGTGGAGGCACCAATTATAAAAGTCCTTCTCAAGGACTTTAGCCCCAAAAGGCAGGAGAAATATGAGAAGATTGAGGGGATGGAATGATGAGGAGGAGGTGAAAGAGAGAGTCCTATGCAAATGACCTCAGTTTTTTTACTAAAAGGTGAGGTTCTCAGCTGAGATAATGGAAGGTGTGGGGCAGAGACTCGGGTTTGAAGTGGGATGAAAAAGATTTGGAAGTGCTACTATGTTTAGTGGAATAGTGAGTTAAATTGTGAGGAATAAAAGGATTTCCTGGCAACATTGAGGGCCCAGTATTATAAATCTTAGTGAACCCAGCCAGAATGATTGCATTATTATTTCCACATATGTTCAGCAAAATTGGTGTAGGCTTGGAAGCAATGGATGGCAGGAGTGATCCTAAATGTTCCTTCTTTCCTCATCATCCCTGACATTCCTCTTTCTTGGTTGTCCTTCTTGTCTGACCACTTGTCAGTTTCCTTTGCTGGATTGGGATCTATTTTCCTATGCGTACATATAGAAGTCCTCCAAGGATTTGTTAAAGTACAATTAGATCATAGACTTAATAGTTGTAAGAGATTTTAGAGGACATCAAGTCCACCCCCATTTATTTTACAATTGAGGAAATTGAGACATGAAATTAGAGGACTTTTTGTTGGTCACACAGTTACCAAGTATCTGAGCTGGGATTTGAACCCTGATCTTCCTGACTTCTAAGTCCAGTGACCCATCCATTATACCATGTCACCTCTTCCTGGAACCCCGTTTTTTTTTCATTTTATTTCCTTTTCTCTCTTTGTGATCTCATTAGCTCCCATACTAATTTCTATAAAGATGATTCCAAATCTGTATATTTAGCTATCATTTATCATCAGTTCCAATCCTAGCTGCTTGCTGGATATCTATATCTGTTTGCCCCATGGGTATCTCAGTTTGAATATACACACTCCTCCCCCATTTTAACCCCCTGTTGAACTAATTCTACTCAATACTGTCTTCTTTACTTGAATTCCTTGCCCTATTATCATATCCCCCAAAATGCCCTGACCAAGCTACAAATTTATGTTATTCCCACCTTTGGCTTTTGCTTCTATTTTGGTACTCCTGTGTGGAGCTGAAAAAAAGTCATGAAACCATATTAAAACTATTGATTTCAAATTTATGTTACATAATCTCAACTGATTGCTCATTAAAGCAAGGCAGTTGTTTTATACCTCCCTTATTGATTCACTCTCCCACTGACTATAGCAGCTTTTCCAGATTTTTTTCATTCCCCTTCAAGTTTCCTGTGGCACTACCTGCCATCCACCTCTACTCTTTCTCCTGGGGAACTTGCCTTTTATTTCCTCAAAATATTACAACCATTTTCTGAGGGTTGCCTCTTCTCCCCTCCTCCTCATTTCAGATTATTCAGATTTCTTCCAATATTTCTTCTCTTTCACCCTCCTTACATAAAGAGTGACCCTTCTTATAGAGGAAAGTTTTACTCTATATACCTTTTATCCCATTCTAACCCATTTCTAGAGCAGATTGCTCCCTATATCATCTCACTCACAATAATCTTCAGTCTCTCCTGTCTACTGGCTGTTTCCCTGCTATATCTATAAACACTCATGTTTCCGCTATTCTTTTTTTTTTTTCTTCCACCTTAGAATCAATACTATGTATTGGTTGATTCCAAGGCAGAAGAATGGTAAGGGCTAAGCAATGGGGGTTAAGTGACTTGCCCAGGGTCACACAGCTAGGAAGTGTCTGAGGCCAGATTTGAACCTAGAACCTCCTGTCTCTACACCTGGCTCTCAGTCTACTGAGCTACCCAGCTGCCCCCATGTTTCCTTTGTTCCTAAAAATCCTTCACTTGGTCTAACCCCATTTGCTATCATCCTATAACTCTTCTCCTGTTTTTGTTGAAACTCCTTGAGGAGATTGCCTTTAAACCCTGCTTTTGCTTCTTTTCCTCTCACCTCTAAATGCTCTACAGCCTTACTTCTAACCTCATCCTTTAACAGAAACTACTCTTTTCAAAGTTACCAGTGGCCTTTTACTTGCATATTTAATGATCTTTTCTCAGTCCTCATCCTTCCTTGTCTCTGTAGTCTGACACTGTTGATCACCCTCTTTTCCTGGATATTCTTTCCTCTCCAGATTTTCATGATACTGCACATTCCTGGTTTTCCTACCCATCTAACTGCTTCTCAGTTTTCTTTGCTGGGTCTTTATCCAAGTCACCCATTAAAACTATTTCTCCTGAATTCTCTCTTTTCACTTTTAATTGGTGATCTTATTAGTTCCCATGAACTCAGTTATCATCTCTATAACAGATTCTCATATCTGTTTATCTAGTCCTTACTTCCTGCTTACTTCTGGACTCTCATCTCTAACTACCTACTGGAAAACTTGGGCTGGATTTCTTACAGACAGTTTAAACTTAACATATTCAAAATTGAACTCATATTTCCCCTCAAATATTTCTCTCTTCCTAACTGCCTTATTACTATTGAGGGTACCACCATCATTCTAGTCACTCCGAATTGCAACTTCTCACTCTCACCTCGTATCCAGTCAGTAATTAAGTGTCCTAACTTAACAACATCTCTTATTTTCCTCACCTCTCCACTCAAATAGCCACCACCCTATCATATTACCTCATGCTTTGGATAGTAGAGTAATTTACTGTTTGCTTTCCTTGCCTTAAGTCTTTTTACATTCCAGTTTATTCTCTTCTTAGTTGTAAAAGTTATCTATTTAAAGTGCAGACTATATCACTACCTTGCTCAATAAATTCCACTTTATTGCTTCTAGGATCAAATATAATACCATGCTTTTGGCTTTTTAAGCCTTTCACTTTGTTTTTAGTCTTACATTTTATTCCCCTCTACATATTGTACAATCTAGAAACACTGATCTTCTGATTCTTAGCATACAACACTCTGTCTTCTCAGTTTTTGCCAATTGTCCCCTGTGTTTGAAATGTTCTTCCCCCTCTTCCCCTCCCCTTTGCTTCCTGGATTCCTTGACTTCCTTCAAGACAGCTCAAATTCCACCTCCTTCAAAAAGACTTTGCTCTGCTTATGCCTTTCCTCTGAGATTACCTCCTATTTACACTATATGTTTCTTGTGTGCATGTAATTGTTTGCATATTATTCCCCCAATTAGAATATGAGTTCCTTTAAGACAGAGATTTCTCTGAGCTCAGGTCATTTTTTGTTCCTAGACAACTTGCTAGTTACTCTAGTGGCATTTACCCTAATTACCAAAAATTTCATGATACAGAACTTTTTTTCATGAGTACTAAACAGTTAATGGTTTCCATTTTCTTCATTCTATTAGAATATTCTCTGATCTAACCCCAAATTATGGAGAAATTAATAGTAGCATTCCTTAGAGTAAATTTCTAGGTGGTCTGGAGCCACATATCCTCTTAGTCTGCTTTGCTTAAAGGCAGTTGCTAATGACAAGAAATTTGGATCCCTATTAAAATTTATTATATCTTTGGACAGAATGCTTCAGAAGCCCTTATTTCATGCCTGATCATTTGGTAAGTGATGATCTGATTGCTCATCATTAACTAGAGAAAATTACACAATGATTATATTTCGATTGTATGTGACAATGACTTGAGCACCTACTTCATAACATCATTATGATGACTCTTCTCGGTTGCCTGAGAGTTTATTAAATTATTTTTTGATGTCTTATGTTGCAGACTATTCAGACTATGAAGACAGTTCTCTAGAATTTTTGGAAAGGTGCTCCTCTCCACTCACTCGGTCCTCTGGGAGTTCTCTGGCTCTGCGAAGCATGTTCACGGAGAAAAATACGTCATATCAATATCCAAGAGCTATTTTATCTGTTGATCTTAGTGGAGAAAGTATGTTCATTTAATTGTAGGCTGCTTTTTATTTTAAAGCTTTAAAATTACTATATGTAGAATTGGGACTAAAATAAATAAGAGTCTATTCATTTAATGAATTCAGCAAATATTTTCTGAGTTCCTATTGTGTGTAAAGCACATAATTTAAGAAGTGAGGATCTAATTATATGACAATAATAGGTCACATTTATATTAGTACTTCAAGGTTTGCAAAGGAATTGTTGTCTGCATAATTTAATTTGTACTAATTGGAATAAAATTTATTTTCAAATTTTATAATGCATATAATAATCTCCACTAAGGTCCCTATTTCAGCACCTCATTATGGCAAGATTGTGATCCTGGATTCCAAAATAGATTAAGTCTGTAAAATTCTTTCATACTGTTGTCTGAGGAAAAGCTTAATTAAATTTATAGAAAGACCCTCACTTTGAAGGCTGACCAACTTCTAATGGTGATAATTCTTTTTGGCCAGAGCTTTTCATCATGACTCTAGTATAAAGTATGAAAGGATTTTAATCCCTGGTGAATAGAAGTTGTACCCACACTGATAAAACTAGCTTTTTTTGATGTTATGAAGTATATAGAAACCTGACCATGGGCTCTAAAACTGTTGATGTTTTGTTGTGACATAATATGGATATGTGATCAAATCAGATACAAAACAAGAGTCAGGAAAGCCTAAAATAATTACCAGAATTTCAAATTCAGAGGAGAAAAGATTAGGAGACTCTAAAACTTGAACTCAGAAATGTAGTCTATCTCAGCTCATATCTAAACCTTGCATCTCCTCTACAGGAGCCTCAGAAATGTTAACCTCTGCTTGAATGCCTGCCAGTTGTCAGGGAATTTGCTACTTCTTCAGGCAGTCCATTTCACTTTAGGGCAGTTCCAAATGTTTGGAAATTCTAACTTTCATTGAATTGAAGTCAGCCTCACTTCAACTGCCAGCCATTGGCTCTTGTTTTGCCTTTTGGTATCACGTAGAAAAAAATTCTTATCTCATTCACATGGAGTCCTTTAATTTTACCCTTCTATAATCTTTTCTCCAGGCCATATGTTTCATGTTCCTTCAGTTATTCTTTGTTTCAACATAGCCTTCAACTTGTCTGGTGGCTAGGTGGTGCAGTGGACAGAGCACTGGACTTGTAGTCAGTGCTGAGTTTAGATCCTGTCTCATCGTTTATTAGTTTTATAACCCTCCGCAAGTCATTTAACTGCTTTCAACTTCAGTTTCCTTATCTGTAAAATAGGGATGATAATAATAGCACCTGATTCATGTTTATTATGAGAATCAAATGATGTTACATAAGTGTAAAGCACTTTGCCAACTTTAAAGTGCTATAGAAATGTCATTATTGCAATGTGAACCAACTGAACACAGTATTCCATGTATCATTCTAAAATTAGTGCTTCCTAGTAGGTGCTCAATAAATATTTGTTGAATGAATAAAAGAAAAGAATCAGAAAACATAGAAGTAGGTATCTTGTCTAAATCATATAAATTAATATAGTTAATTCAGATTATTACATATTTCCATTATCTCATATAGGGCATATTCTGCAGTATGAGTAAACTCTTTCCTGGGTACAGAATTTTTGGAGATCTTTTAGGCTATTGGGTTATAATTATACTTCCAGGCAGTCAGGCCTCAGGGATTTGAAAAAAGTTGGAAAGGTTATACTTTTATTATTTTATTTATTATCAAATGAATCACTCAAAATTATTATTAACAAATAAGTTAAAATGCAGGAAACTCAACTTATGCTGCATTCATTAGCTCACCACAATTCTGTCTCATAGACAAGTAAATCACTATCTGAGTTAAGGTAAATATTTTAAAACTTCCAGGCTACTGTGTCATTTAGATTACAGGCAGTCCTGAACCTACTTAAAAATGGGTCAGAGTACAGAATTTCATTTTTAAGTTGACATTTTGGAACTCAAAATGATTCTCAATTGAAACTCAATGATAGATGTAGTGATTATGTTCACTGTCCAAAAAAATCCATTTTAATCCCTATTATAGCCAAATGATAACATTTTATTAATCATTCTATACAACCCAATCATTACATGTACCAAGGTTTTCATGGGTAAAGGAATTATAACATTTACCAGAAGTCAAGTTAGTAAACGTTTATTAATGCTCACTGTATGCCAGGCAGTATGCTAAGCACCAAGGAAACAAAATGCATAAAACAGTCCCTGCTTTCAAGGAACTCACAGTCTAACAGAGGATAAACACAACTATGTACTAGTATAATATATACTTAAAATATTAGAGATGATCTTAGAGAGAAGGTACTAACATTGGGAAAGACTTCTTGTAGAAGGTAGGTTTTAGAGCTAAGACTTGAGGAAAAGATGAAGAGGAGAATTCTACGCCTGAATGCCTTCTGTGAAAATGCATGAAGTTGGTTGGGAGATGCAGTTCAAGGAATAGCTGGAAGACCAGCATCATTGGGTGGCATAATATGTGGAAAGGAGTAGAATGGAAAAGGACTGGAAAAGTAGGCAGGATCCAAGTTATAAAGGCCTTTAAAAGTCAAACAGAAGATGTTATATTTGATACACGAAATAATAGAGAGCTACTGGGAATTTATTTAGCAAAGGAGTGTGATGTGGTGAGAACCACACTGTGCTTCCCTATGAGTGACTTGGAGAGGTGAAGGTAGGGTTGGAAGTTCCAGAGATAAGTTGGTGATGAACTAAGGAAGGACCAAGGCATCCATAGTGCATGTTGATATACTGCTACCTTTTTTCTTAAAACCCCAGAAGTTGACCTGCTTTCTTGTTCCACTGCCTCTACTTGCTTCTGATCAATTCAGTTTAATTTAATGAACTTTTATCAAACACTTCAGTTCAAGGTATTTTCTAATGATTCCTTCCTTAGCTCAATAAATAGAATATTCTCATGGTTACCCTCTCCTATGCCCATGGAACAAGAATATAGGTCTTTGAAGTCTTGTCAAGTTTTTTGTTTTTTACTATTAATAATGACAAACTAGACTGTTTAAAAGGTTTTATTGCCCATATTTTTTTTCATTTAGTCTTTGGAAAAAAGCAAGGCCTAGATAATTATAGTGCACAGAAGCCTCACCATACTTGATGCTTCTCTTGAGCTATTTATTGTCTACAAAAAATGAAGTGGATACTCTTGGTAGGAAGGGGGAATGATAAGAAATGCATTGAGTCTAGGTTTTTTTTTTTTTTTAAGTTATTGAGGCATCTTACTCTTTGCTACCAGAAATCTTGCCACAGAAGTGTCTTGAACCAATATTGGTATTGTAATATAGGATTTTTACATTGCCATGATAAGTGATAAGTGAGACCAAATTTCAGAGTTGAGGTTCCTAGTAACAAAGGGTTCTATAGTGTCAAGGAAACATGATAAGGAAAGGAAGAGGGAAAAGAAATTCCAAGCAATAGGAGATAGGAAAGAAGAAGAGTCCTATGATAACCCATGAAAGTTGGCTTTCAGAGACATTATAGATTATATAGTTGTGCATAAGGGGTACATGCAAACTGATAGTAGCTAAGTCAGACTTAATTCTTGCCTAGCTTACAACCTAGGGTGTAGTTTGCTTATCTAGTAGAATTCACAATATTATGTAATTTTATACCATCAATGGTTTTATAGATGGAAGGGACATTCACAATCAGATGATCCAATTAATTTTGGTGAACAAACAGACCCAGAGAAGTTGCAACTCTTTTGAGATTACAAGGCTCAATGATACCAAAGAATCGACTCCAAATTCAGTACTCTTCTTTATATGCCACATTACTTCAAAAAAATTTAGTTTGGAGGTCCCAATTGATATTCCTGACAGTAATTTTAAAATCACATATAATTGTTAAGATTGTTGGTTCTTTCAACCCTCTTGGGGGAAATATTACCCAAAATATGTTTTAAAGGGAGATGAGAAACAAACAATTCATTATTGACTATTGACTCTGTTTTAATATTCTTCCCTTTAATGTTATGTAATAAATGTTTTTTTTTTTTTTAACCCTTGTACTTCGGTGTATTGTCTCATAGGTGGAAGATTGGTAAGGGTGGGCAATGGGGGTCAAGTGACTTTCCCAGGGTCACACAGCTGGGAAGTGGCTGAGGCCGGGTTTGAACCTAGGACCTCCTGTCTCTAGGCCTGGCTCTCACTCCACTGAGCTACCCAGCTGCCCCCAATAAATGTTTTTTTGTATGCAGTGATGATTCATAGCCTAACCATGATCTATTTTAAAATAACCTGTGTATTTAGCCTGGCCAGTGCAGGTAATAAGGGTACATAAATCAGAGGAAGTTTATGACTTAAGTATAGCAGATTTATTTCAATCCTTTATCTAGAATGGCACATAGTAATACTGAGCTTGGTAGCTCAGCAACTCAGAGCAGCTCAGTGGCCACTTTTCTTTCTTTTCCCATTGTTTTGATTTCTTTCTTTTCTTACTCCTTTTTTGCTGTGATTGTTGTAGCAATTCCCTGATCTCTGCTATCAGTGCCCATTGAGGGGGGGTAAGACTGGTAAATAGATCCTCCCTTATTACCCCCTTTATTGGCACTTTTGCTCAAGTGATAATCCCCAAGGCCTGTCTGTCCCATCTTCCCTGCCCCTTCCCTCCTCTACTCTTAGGGCTTCTTCTCCTACCCTCACAGTTTTTTTTGGGAAAGCACTTGACTTTCTTGTTTTCCCCATAACTCTTTCTACATTCCTTTGTATTACCAAAGATAAAAGTATCTATGTGCATTGAGCCATCTTTTGTATAGATGAATGAGAAAAACAAAAATGTACTGGATTATAGGAGGAAGCTTTTTGTCCTTTATTATTTGACAATATTACTTTCAGGATTTGTTTCACATCTCTATTTAGGGGAGAAACTGAACTTTTGTCTTCTGCCCACGAACCAGAGTGGAAAGAGATAGTTTAGCCAAAGAATAAACAATTCCCAGATTATTCCCAACACAGTGGCAGTGCTGATCTAGACCTTACATTTTTGAGTTTCTATTTATCACCTCAGTCCCTCAATCCTGTTGTACCAGGGCACAGGAACTACAGACATTGACAGGGAGCAGAGTCCTGTTTCCAACAATAGAAAGGAAAGAAGGATGAGAAGATCTGTCCTAGGGTGGATCAAATGGTTCTGTAGTATAAAAGTATGGTACTTTTGTGGATTAGCCTTTGGAACTTTGTTAGTAGGTATAATACTGTTTTTATGGAAAAGCACATTCTTAATTCTAAACAGTTTACAAAGTGTATAAATTGGTGATTATATGTATTGATTCCAAGTTTTTGCCGATCAAATAAGGACTTATTGGTGTTCTGTCAGAAACTCAAACTAGTCATGCTATTAGCTGTTAATACATTTCGCTGTTTTAAAGTTACATTTATCTGTAATTTTATAAATGTATATGCCTTTAGTTTAGTATTTTGGTAAGTTACCGTCATTTTGTTTTCTCCAAATATCTCAATTATGTACTAATTTTTTTAAAAGGATCAACAGAGGCACAAAGTAAAGCATGTGTTAATTCTTAAAATACATAACTTTCAGCTTCCTAAAATGAAATATGAAATACTATAAAAAATTGAGACCACGAAAACAAAAATTATGACCTTAGGATATTGTAGATAAAGAAAGTGATATATTTGAAATGTTGGCAACATGACTGTTGATTAGTTTCACTTCAATTTCCATTTTATCTTCTTAATGATGGGATGAGAATTTTATTTATACCTTGGGTAAATCCTAATTTGAAGGACTATATCATGGAAAGAAAGTGAGTTAAACTCCACAGAAAGATAAAGGGGAGATAGCAATGCTATGTTATATGAAAACAACGAGAAGTGGTATGATTTTGTGGATTAAAAGCCAGTCTTGAAACCAGGAAGCCCTTCTTCAGGTCTTCCCCTCTGACACATACTGGCTCTATGACCCCTAAACAAATCACTTAACTCTCAGAGATAGACAACTCTCTGTGATCATAACTTGGAGAGAATATGAAGTTCCCTATACCAGTGAAATAACAGATCCAGTCCCTAAATAAAGAAGAGAAGGAGGAGGGAGGGGTATCCTTTCTTGTTTAGAGAAAATAATATTAGGCAATTTTTAAGGAAATGACTTTTTTTAAAAATTAGAAATATTGCATTTTAAGGGCCTAACACTCCATTCCACATAGTAATTCCCTCTAACATATAACCTTCTAGCAATAAGGAATCAATATGCTATATCAGTCAGCACATTTCCATTATAGATAACTGATTGTTAGAGTTCTGATTTGTGTTTGATTTGGAGTTGGAAGACTTGGGTTTGTACCCCACTTCAATCACTAGTTGTGTGACCCTGGGCAAGTCACTTAACCAGGCTATCTTTTTCTTCATCTTCAAAATGAGAAGACTATATTCAGTAATCTCCAAAGGTTCTTCTAACTCTACACCTATAATTGCTATGAAATTTGTCTCCATCCATTGCTCTCTAGAAAGACAGAAATCTAATTCCAATTTCAAAAGTCTGTTCTTATATAGAGGAAATCAGTGCTTTAGTGATTATATCAGGTAATATAGTAAATTAGAAGTAAAAGGCATAAAATATAATGATGTATATTGTGTAGCTATGTGAGTGTGTGTTCTTGTCCCTTCCCCAATTAATTTCTTCTTTAAGGTAAACAATCCCATTCTTTTTTTTTTTTAATTTTTTTTAAACCCTTAATTTCTGTATATTGACTTATAGGTGGAAGATTGGTAAGGGTAGGCAATGGGGGTCAAGTGACTTGCCCAGGGTCACACAGCTGGGAAGTGTCTGAGGCCGGATTTGAACCTAGGACCTCCTGTCTCTAGGCCTGGCTCTCAATCCACTGAGCTACCCAGCTGCCCCCTAATCCCATTCTTTTTTGATCCTCTTGTGACATGGTTTTGAGCTTCATTGCCATCCTCTTTGATATGTTTCAGTTTGTTAAGGTCAGCATTAAAATTGTAAACCCAAGAACTGAACACAACAAACCAGATAGGCTCTGATGGCACAGCAGTACTGTGGAACCATATGCTTCATTAAGTCAGTTGCACAAGAATGGAGACTTATCTTAATAGTAATTTTTTGAAAAAAAGACTTGGGCGTCTTCATTGACAGAGCAGCCTTTTTGAATGGGTAGTGTTTTATCCAATTTTTTAGTTATCTCATGCTCATGCCCTCAAGATTGATATTTTCAAAGTCTAAAAGTTACAAATAAGAATATTGAACAAATTAGTAAAGCGTTCTATTGAACAACACCAGAGATTCCTTTTCTCCCTTCAAGGTTTCTATCAGAATGATTACTTAGTATTCTTTAGGTTGTTGTTTAGCTAAAACACTGATATCCAGCTCATCTTTCACTTTTTTTTTCCACAAAAATATTGTGAAATATTTTGTCAAAAAAAAATCCTTGCTGAATTCTGTATGCCTTAGGGTTACCACTAGCATTATAATGGTAATCCTAAAACATCCAGAATTCAGAATTTGCCAATTTAGTAATTCTAAAGCTCTGTGATTACTTCAGTGTGATTATCCCCTCCACCTGCTCTTCTATAACTTAGTACCTGGTTTTTAGGAATTACTACTGCCAAAGTTTGTTTATTTGTAGTTAAACTGGTGGTGAGACTCTCTCATTGTAGATAGACTGATCCTTCAATAGTCTGTCACTAGGCTCATTCTTCAGTCCTTTCTAAATAGGCTTTATAAGACCTTGTGCTCTGCCAGCCTAGTTTTCTAAAACACTAGATCATTTCCACAACGAGACATTAGAGTAGGACTTAAAGGACCACCAGCCTAATAATCCTAACAAAAAAAAAAAAGAAAAGAAAAAAAAAAGAAATGATATTAGTTTTCACTGATACAATGCTGGCCTCTGGTATATATGCCACATCCTTCTCTAAGGGATGAAACCATCATTCTAAAAACATACATAGACTTTTGAAAATCAATCATGGCAACACTTGTTCATTTCCTGTTTTTATACCTTTCCCATTTTTGGGTTCTTTGATTACATCTGTAAATTATTTTGATATTCTGGGAAATAATTCTGGATATTTGAATCTACCTAAAGCATGTTAGTACTCCTTATTTCAGCTGTCTCAGGTTTCATATCCTTCTTAATAATCTTTATTTTACAGTTAACCTTTTGAAAATTATGGTTCTTGCTAGAAAAGATAGAAGTGAAAAATCAAGTTCTTCTTTCTGGCTGTCATCTTTCATACTGTCAACTCCAGAAAATGGATCTATTTCTTCTTACATTATTGTTTTGAATATAATTAGTCTTTTATAGAAATAGATGGTCATTTTGTAGCAGTACCATCATTTTGGTATCTGAAGCCCTGGTAAAGAAAATCAAACCATTCATAACCAATGTGATCAGATACTTCCTATGTGCTCCTTTCTCTCTCATTGTTTTCCTTACATACTTATATATTTATTAGTTTATTCACTTTCTATTCTTCCATATTCCCTTAAAACCATTATTCTGTGAAATATTTAGGTGTTCCTGGAAAGAACACTTCTATAAAAATGGAAAATATGCTCATAGACCTTTCCTATGTTTTTTAGACTTATCAGATGTTGAGTTCTTGGATGACTCTTCAACTGAAAGTTTGCTTCTAAGTGGGGATGAGTACAATCAGGACTTTGATTCTACCAATTTTGAAGAGTCTCAAGATGAAGATGATGCCCTTAATGAAATTGTCAGATGTATTTGTGAAATGGATGAGGAGAATGGCTTTATGATTCAGGTAATCAGTTGATTATATATTTTTAAAATCCTGAATATTCTTTCAGATGTTTGTTTACAAGTTTATTGCAGTCATCTTTTGCTAACTACTATTTTGTGTATGTATATATGTATGTGTGTGTACATATGTGTATGTATGTATATATTTCCAATTAATTATTATACAAAAGAAAAACAATAGAAATCAAAGAAATTTCTTCCATCAGGTAAGTAGAAAAGTCCCTTATTTCATAGCCACAGTCCCACAGTATGGGGTAATAAATAGAGAGCCAAACTTGAAGGCAGAAAGACCTAAGTTCAAATATTGTCTAGGTGAGAAGGGAATTTGTATTTTGATTTGATCAGTCAGGGATTTAGATTTTCTTTCCATTTGTTTTGAATCTGGGTCAATCAGCAACCAGGAAATTGGTTGGAGGTGGGGTGGGGGGTGGGTGAAGGGATTGGCATATAAAGTGAGACCCAGCAAGAAGCAGGGGGGTGCTATTTTCTGAGTCTGAGATTTGGAGACAGACACTGAGTTGTTAGGCTCTCAATTACTAGGCTAGGAAATTCTTTACCTCCTTTCTATATTTCTCTCTTATTTTCTTTTTCTTACTAATACATCTAGCTACTAACAGTCTTATGCCTTAAGGGTTAATTAAAATTTTTGGCACCCACCCTTTCTAACCATTACACCTCTAAAACTTACTAGCAATTTGATCATGGATGAGTAAGTCAACTTTTCTAAACGTGCCTCTTTATCTGTAAAATAATTTTAATATCAACTTGTTGTGAGGTTCAACTGAGAATGTGCATGCAGCAGTTTGCTGACTTTGAAGGCCTACATAGAAGTCAGTTGTTGCTTTTGTTATTAGTTAGCATTTTAAATCTACATTTTTATGGAAGGTTACACTGAAGGTAAATACAACAGCATGCCCTATTCCTGTAAAATTGCTCTCAAGTGCTAAAGAGCTAAGGATATCACAAAGGCCTTTAAAAAAGATATAGTTTAGGGAAAAGAGGATCAAAAAAAGGATGTGATAACTGCCCAAGGTGAATGACATGATACTAAATAACATGGGACAGAGGCTAGACATAAATGTTTAGTACTTAATTTGCTTCTATTTTCTCTGCAAAGGAGAATGATCTTTGGGACCAGAAAGAATAGAACAAGAATGACTAATTGGGAGTTCGTGATTAAGAAAAGAACACAATAGTAAGAAAGATCCTAGCTGCATTTGATGAGGTCAAGTTACCAGACCAAAGGAATTGTATCTTCAAATATTTATAGACCTGACAGATGTGATTGATGAGCTATTGTCACTATCTTTGAAAGATCATGGGGAATCAGAGAGACATGACAGATTGGAAAAGAATAATAACCTGCTATGTAAAAATGGGAAGAGAATGGAATCAAAAATTCTGAACCAATAAGCTTGAATTCCTGGCAAAATTCTGTGATACAATTTGACAAGGTTACTTGCTAGATCAGGGGAATTGTGGAAGACATCATTTATCTTATTGGTTGGTTTTAGTAAAATTTTTGACAAAGCTTCTTCTTGCTATTCTCATGGTTAAGATAAAGAGATGTGGGCTAGATAATAGTATAGTTACATGAACTAAGTACTGATTAAATGGCCAAATTCATTTGTGGTTCTGTGCTATCTATAGAAAAATACCTTGTGGGATGCTGCTCTGTATTATTAGGCTAGGAAATTCTGCACCTCCTTTCTATATTTCTCATTTTCTTTTTCTTACTAATAAATCTAGCTATTAACAGTCTTGTGCCTTAAGGGTTAATCAAAATTTTTGGCACCCGCCCTTTCTAACCATTACACCTCTAAAACTTACTAGCAATTTGATCATGGGTGAGTAAGTTAACTTTCCTAAACGTGCCTCTTCATCTGTAAAATAAGCATTTTAATATCAACTTGTTGTGAGGTTCAACTGTACTTGACTCAGTTTGTATTCAATCTGTACTTGACCCTATCCTATTAAACATCTTTAATTTTGACTTGCTTACAGGCATAAGGTCAAGTTTTTTGATGGCATAAGGCTAGGAAGAGATATCCAACATATTAGGTGATAGAGACAGGATCCATAAAGATCTTGGTAAAATAGAATATTGACTGAATCTTAATATAGTGAATTAAAAAAAGATAAATACAAAGGCTTATGCCTGGATTCCACAAATCAGACTTCCAAAGCAGGGTTAAAAAGCATGTCTAGGATTAGATGTTAGTCTTTTTATATTCTGTCAAGATCTAGAGTGTAGGGTTCTAGAGGCCACATTGTAGGAAGTGTCTTTAGAAAGCATAAAAAGGAGAGCACACAGGAAAATGGAAGGCATCTAGATCATGCCATATGAAAATTAGGTGAAGACTTGGTGAGAACATAATAGCTATATTTGAAAGACTTTTATGTAGAAGAGAGATTAGATTTGTTAGACTTGAACCCAAAGGCCAGGATCATATGCAGTGTGTAGAAGTAGGAAAAAATATCACATACTGGCTATGATATGAGGAGGGGGAAATCATACCAATTAGAGTTACCCAAAAGAGGAACAAACTGCTTTAAAGGATAGTGTGTTTGCCTTTGGTGAAGTTTTTCAAGTGAATAATCCCTTGTTAGGTTTGGAATAGAGGATGTTCTTTCTTTCTTTCTTTTTTTAAGATATTGGTTAAACTGAATGGCTTTTGTAATCCCTTCCAACTCTAATATACTCTGGGAGTCTAATGCTAAAATTAATTCCATACTTTTCAAAGTTTGGTAAGGCAGATAAATTTCTGTGAAGAACCTTTCTCTTGACTATTTGCTCACATTATCATGTGATAAGTAGATACTTTTATCCTTCATTGGGCAAAACTCAACAAAACATTTCTCAACATAATTGGTAAATAAAGGAAAGAGAGAGGGGGGGAAAAAGATTATACTAAGAAAGAAAAGAGGAGAAATGAAGACATTTAGTAACTTAATATAAAAACTTAATTCACATAATTAAAGAGTATAAGTATATATATACAAAAAGATACAAGTAGATATTTACAAATAGGAAAAGAGTGGGAGGAGTGGGTGTCATTTGAACCACATTTACAGAGTAAAGTGAGCAGAGAAGTAGGAGAACAAATTATATATTACTATATTTTAACTAAAAATTATAAAAACAAACTGTTTTGAAAGACTAGAACTCTGTTTAATGCAGTGATCAGCCATGATTTCAAAGACCAGTAATTTGGAGTATATCCCATAGGCTGACAGAGAGGCAATTGATTAGATATGTGGAGTGAGATGTGGATTTTTGGATATGGCCACAGTAGAAATATCTTTTTCTTGACTACTCATATTTGTTGAAGTGATTTTCTTTTTTCCACTGAGGCTTGGGGGCGGGGTATAGGAGAGATAGAGAGAGAAAGAGAGAGACAGAGAGACAGAGAGATAGTAGAAAGTCTTTTTAAAAAGGTAAAGTACAAACATAATTAAAAAAAAAAAGAATTATTCCCTTCCCCCCCCCACTTTTCAATAATAGATATATCTGGTTTTAGTTACCTTACTTTAGTTTCTCAAATAAGAAAATTAAAACATTTTCGGAGGGAAAAAATTCAAAGCAGTCTTATTAACTAAATATAAAAATTATCAACTTCTGCCATGTGGCTATTAGGTGATTAATTAATTGGCCACAGTGATCCATAAAACAGATAAAAATAGAAAATGGCCATGACACCTTTGAGGCTCCCCCTCTACTTATACAAGTGATGGCAGTGGAATCTTAGAAAAAATAGTAGAAGGTACTAAGAATGACAGTTTTCAGACCACTACAAACATTAAATATTTAAGCTGCTAAATACGATGTTTTTGATAAGTAACAAATAAATTTATACATAATAGAAGAAAGTGAACCACATCAGTGTTTTTACTTTTTTCCTATAAATATAGATAACTAGGAAACATAAAGAACCAATTGCCAAATGGAAAGATCCCTCACAGATTTTCTTTTCTTCATGAGATAAATGTGGTAATTGGCAGAATTTCAGAATTCAAAAGATTTCAGTGGCTTATCTACTATACCTTTATGCTTCAAAAGAATCCCTTCCACATTATAGCCACATGAAGGAAATCACAGATTAATCAAAGTTTTTGCACAGATGGTACTTCAGTGTTCTACTGAATACTTATTTTTCGTTTCTAATATGTATATTTAAAAAAAGCTTCAGTTAAGGAATGAATCCTAAAAAGTCAATGTGATTTAAATGGAAAAAAAAAAGATTTATTTTTTAGTTGAGCTAATATTTAATAAACCACTTACATAACTTTTACATAGAAAAATTGTCAAGTAGGCAACTCTTTCAAAACTAAAATGAACCTTAAGTCATGTTTTGTTTTGGCTACATGAAGAATAAATTGAATTCTTGGAGCGGTAGAACCTGAACCTTCCACCCTAAGTGGAAGAGAATAATTTTTTGTCTGTTTATTTCCAAAGAGTGGTCTGTAGCTACAAATACCTTTTTTTTTTTTCCCGACAGTGTGAAGAGTGTCTGTGTTGGCAGCACAGTGTTTGTATGGGGCTGCTGGAGGATAGCATCCCTGAGCAGTATATCTGTTATATTTGCAGAGATCCACCAGGTAGGAATTTTGTTGTTTTGTTTGTTTTTTAATACAGATATAACCTACCAGATTTCATTAACTGATTTTGTGAAGATATAATGTTTGCAGAACAATAAAATTAATTCAGTAGGAGCTATGTTAAAAACAGGTAACTCCTTCCCATACAGTCAAAATTCTTACTTGCAAAAGGTTAAATTAGGTCTTTATAGAGTACTGAGACTACATAATTGTTATCATGATAATAGCAGATTCTTCTCCTCCATCTTTTCCCCAGAGCTTCTCCTGTAGACTTTGACATTGACAATGGCAAAGGAGAAGTTGTTTCCCCACTTGCTCTCTGAGCTGCAGAGGGGCTTTGGGGAACAGATGTTAAGCTGTTAGGCCAGTAATGAAGGCTAATCTTTAAGCCACATTGCTTCTCTCCTACATCATCAGAATTTTGCACTAACTCTGTCAATATCTCTCAGCCTAAAATCCAGGCTTTCCACACCTCTGCCATGCAATTCCATGTCTAATTCTCCTTGCCCAGCCTCTCCTAGAAGACGATAATTTTTAGTGTCTACAGTATCTCCCTATTCCACCCCCTAAGTGCCAATGAATTCTGCCTACTTAGAAACTTTAGGAAAGAGGCCTGCCATGATGATGAGACACTGTTCTCTTAGGTACACTCCTTTTAATTTGCTGTCATGGTCCCTGATTTGCTCAACAATCATTTTTCTAATTCCCATTTTCATTCTCCTCCAATAAGTATATGGATAGGATTTCCTTAGCATAGCTGGAGAAAAAGTACTGTTCTGAAAGATGTTAAAGTAGGGTGGCTTAGGGTGAATTTTATGGATAAAATATTTCAAAATTACCTTGGTAGAAGCAACAGTATTTGAGCAAATGTACATATTCACTATTTGTAACTAAATGTTCAATATGTAATTCTATGATATAAATATTAATACAAAATTTCTTAACTATAAATTCTTATAAAATATTTTAATATTTCTTTTGTCATGTTATTTTATGCTAAATAATAATACTTTACATTTATAAATTTATGGTTTTTAAAGTGCTTTCAAAACTGTTTTCTTTATTTTATGATGCTTAAATAATAAAATAAATGTAAATGTAACAATATAATTATCAATATACTGGAAAAATAGATTTGTATCAATGGTTATGGAATGAAAAAAGAGCCCTCTCTGTTCCCATTTCCGTGTATTTCATCCTATGCAGTTTCATGATTCAGTGTTTTATACCCATGTTTTTAGTGTCTCAACAACTAGGAAGATGCCCATTGTGCTAATACACTTGAACTGAACCCATACAGGCATTATTTCCTACTTATTTGGAGCTTACCTTACAGTTACTGGAGCTATTCAAAGACATACTACACCTATTTCTGGACAACTACAAGTAATAGGTAGATGCAGAAACATAAAATTAAAGAATTTTAAAGTTGTAAGGGACTTTAGCACTGTAGTACAACTCCATATTTTATAGATAACTCAAGTGAGGCCAAAAAGAAATAGACTCACTTATTCAGTACCACATAGCAGACCTAGGGTGGAATCCTAATTTATTATTGGCCTGTCCTATGCTTTTTTTTCATTACAACATGCTATGACTCTTTGATTAGGGGTAGTCCTACCTGCTAAGCTATAGAATACTGTCCTTTTTCTTATTTGAAAAGAATAAGCAACAAAAGCAGTGCACACAGTGTATATCAGAATTATCACTCAGAAATGTAAGGCTATAGAATTTTAAGCTAGAACTGTGTGACAGTTTTTAAATCAGAGAAATGAGAAAAAAGTAAATCAATGTGACTTCTCTCATTCAAAGGTTTTGTTGGCAGATAAATAATGGCATTTAGAAGCAGACACTGGATCCAAGTTCATTGACTGTTGGTAATAACTATATTCTTATGTAACCTGCTGTAATTTCTCAAAAAGGGAACTTGCTTTCAAGGTGTCAGAATTCTACCCCTTTGAAGCTACTTTCATGTACAAGCACTAGTGGCAGTGGAAGATTTGAAAGGTAATCTAAGTTAGTCATTTGTAACATGGATGATTTCATTATTTACAGGTCAGAGATGGAGTGCAAAATACCTTTATGATAAGGAATGGTTGAACAATGGACGAATGTGTGGATTATCATTTTTAAAGGAAAATTACTCTCATCTCAATGCCAAAAAGATAGTTTCAACACATCATCTACTTGCTGATGTATATGGTGTAACAGAAGTGCTCCATGGGTTACAACTAAAAATTGGTATTCTAAAGTAAGTGGAAATTCATAGAAAAGGATCAGATTTTAATACTGATTTGAACCAAAGAAAAATGAAAAATATATGAAGTAATGCCCTTTTTTTTTGTTATACATTCTGATATAAGAGGGTTTGAATGGTACCGAATAATTTTTTGAAGTGCAGGTTAGCATTACCTTGTAATAGCTTAGAACACTCATGGGCAAACTTTTTTAAAGAGGGGGCCGAAGGAAAGGAAATGCTCATCTGTCAGTCTGTTTCTAAGACAACTCTTCCAAAGTTTCATTGTATTGTATCCTACTGGATAGAACATTTCAGGGCCCCGCCCTCTGGCCCTTGGGCTGTAGTTTGCCCATCACTGGCTTAGAATAACAAAATACTGAGTAAGGTAACTAGGTTTCTTTGGGTCTCCAGTTGTCCATTTTATCTCACATGCCATTAGACATTACAGAAGTAGCAAAGTTACCTATACAACTGTTGTTCTGTATTTTTGGACATTCTTCTCCTTCAGAAATTCTCTGAAAGTGGTAGATTGTTCAAGTGCTAGGCTAAGAAACCTTATCCCCTCATTCCTCTCTCCTCTCTTCCTAAGTCAATGTTATAAGTAATTTATGCATTCTATGAGGAAAATACAAAGTAAATAGCACTTTACTTTGATGAATACAGGAAAAATCTGATTTTGTCAGTCTGGTAAACTACTGTAGAAATTCCCTCCACCAGCACAAATCACAAACCATATATTGAGTCCTAGACAAAGTTGCTTGGGCACATAGAGATTATGTGATTATCCCAGGGTCAGAGGAGGGATTTGAGCCAAGGCCTTCCTGACTTCAGTCATAGCACTCTATCCATTAAGCCGTGCTACCTTTGATTGTCAAAAGAAACTAAGAGGAAAAATGAAATGGCCCAATTAAAAGGGAATACATATGTAAATAAGTATACCTTGATATCTAATTTGGTCAATAGCTCATACATTTATATAATACCTTTTTCACTTCCTGTCTATTCCTCCACCTTACCTTAACCACACACAAATATATTCATACCCTTTTTCTTGCCATCATTCACAATTGCATCACTTATATACTCAAGATTTCCAAAATTTCCTTACCTGACTAAGTTGATTTTCAGTTTCTCCCTCTGCTTTCCCTTATTAAGCCCTATTTTTTGTCCATACTGAGACTTCAGTCCCTTGACCTCTCACTTCTCTCCAAGGCTCTCTCTTTAGTGATCATGCTACTATTTTCCCCCTATCCTGACCACTTGAGCTCTTGGCTGTCCTGTTCCCTTGAGCCCCTAAGCCCTTTTTCATATTACCAAAGCCTCAACCTTGGTTCTCATCTGCTATCCACTTTGCTTCATTGCACTTGCTGCTGAATAAAAAGATATTAAATCATGCAATTCTTCTGATTGCATCCATTGCAAATTAATGTTACCAACCACAACTGGGCCCTCACTGCTGCTAGGCAATCTTATTATAACTTTCTCATCAATTCAATATCCCACACTCTCCACAGTAACCCTTCCAAACCTTTTCATCCCTTTCTAGATTTCCGAGGACTCCTCCTTCTAGCCACTGAAGTAATTTTCCTAAATTATAGTTCTAACCAGGTCACACTTCCCTTCTCCTCCCTCCCCCACAATAGACTCTAGCAACTCCCCTGTCACCTCTAGGATCAGATACAAAATCCTCTGGAGTTCAAAGACCTTAATAACCTCACTCCCTCCTACTTTTGCCTTCTACTCACACCTTACTCCCAGCCCTTTACTATTTGATACAGTGATACTGATGTGGCTATTCCATGAACAAGATACACCATCCTTTGGCTCTGGGCATTTTCTCTGGGTGTCCCCCATGCCTAGAATGCTCTCCTTCCTCATCCTTGTTTCCTGGCTTGGCACAATACCTTGTGCTTGAAAAATATTTATTAATTTGATAAATGTTTACTGGTAATCTCCCCATTGGGTAGGTAATGCAGATTTTATTATTCCCCCTTTTTTATCAGTGTTAAAACTGATTTAGAGATTAGAGATTTAAAGACATTAAGTGATTTGCCCATGTTTATAAAGTTGTAAATATAAGAGCTGAGATATGAACTTAAATCTTTTGATTTTTGGTTTAAAAACCACAGTATCCTGAGAGGTAATCTATTCCATGATTAGACAGTTCTAATTGTTGGAAAGGTTTTCTTTATGCCAGTCTCTGAAATCTACCTTGCTTTAAACTTCATACATCCTTGTAACTTCCAGATGTTGCTCATAGGTTTTCTCTCTCTTTTTGTCTTTGTTTCCCTAGAACTTAGTACAGTAGCCCATGGGAGACCTTTAGTAAGCACCTACCAAATACTAATTGATATTCTAGGTAGGGTCTGATAAAGAGAAATTACTATTAGATGATTAACTGACTCATTCTCAGAACCGTTCCTTCGTTGTTGCAATGTAGGATTTCATTCTTTTTTTTTTTAAGACTGTCATGTCACAGTGTTTATACTGAACTTTATTTTTGGACTAGGCCTTTAATTTAATTGTTACGAGAAATTCCTAATGAGGAAACTCTCTACCGATGTGAGACTTTACTGTGACTATTTTTCCTAAATAATTTCCTTGAGCACTGAGAGCTTTGGGTCAGTGAGGGTGATTATCTGTCCACTGTCATTCTGTTTCTCAGAAAACTTACAGTCCACCAAAATGGTCACCTCTTTTTAACATAGAAAATCTCAAGTGTAGAATTTTATATGTATCCCTTTTAGCTTCTGTATCATTCTAGAGGGACAGCCTTTTAAAAAATTCTTGGATTCCTTAAAACAACACATTCTAGTGTTTGAATCCCATACCAGTAAGAAAGTTCTTACTAATGCCTAACCTAAATTTCTTTTTATTGTTTGTTAATACTGTTTCCTTTTATTCTATTTTATCTAAGTTGCTTACTACCACCACCTCCATCTTAGTTTCCTTTTGAATCTATCATCTATTAGTTAATTTCAACTTAACTCTTTTTTTTTCCCCCAGGATAAATACATTCAGTTCTTTTCTTCCTTAGTGTCTCATTCACTTAAGTTTATGATTGTTTTATTTTATCCCCTCGATCCTTTATCTTTCTGCTTTTTTTATGCCCTGACCTGAACAAAGATCCTTTGACAAATACCTTAATATAAAATAGAAAAGTAGGGATTATATTGCTTTTCTTGTTGCCTTTAATTTAGTTTCTTTCTCACTGTCATGTCATCTTCTATATTCATATTCTCACTAACATCATTAGTGATCCTTTCCATTTCTGAGATTTTTGTGGATTATTCCTGCATTAAAGGATGTCTGTAACCAGATAGCTGCCTTTTAAATAATATTTTCAATGTTGTTCCAGACTATGATAAAATTCAGTAGAGATCAAAAGGAAGTTGTTAAGGGAATAACTTCAGAAGTAATTTATCATTAAAGAAAAGTTATTTCAATTAATTATTATATCAAAATCAGAAAATAAGTAAAATTGTTTTATTGTCTTCTTTCTCCAGAAAGCCCAGCTGTGATAAAATTGACTCCTCCTTCTCTTATGAACTGGAAATTGGCCTCAAAATCTTCCATTAAATAATCTTAGCGTCAACCTTGAATCTTCTGTCTCCCTTGACCACTATATCTAATTAGATGACAAATCTAATTTTCTTCTATTTCCATAAAATCTTTCATATCTGCTTCCTTCTTTAGACCTAAAATATCTGCACTAGTTCAGGCCCTCAAACAGATTTAATAATTTCATTCCACTTACATATACGCAAAATATGTAATGGCCTCTTGAATAAAATATAAACTTCTCACATCATGTTATTGAAAACTTTCTGTATTCTATAATCTATTCCAGCCTAATTTTGTGGTCTTATTTCATATTATTTCCCTTTATATGTTATACACTTCAACCAAATTGACATGAGAGCTCTTAAGAGATACAAGAAGTTCTTTCTCCTGCCTCTCCTTTTGTCCAAGTGGTCCAACCCATTCTCTTTTCACCTCCACATCACAGAATCCCAAGCTTCATTAGAAGAACCAAAGACCTAGAATATCTAACTGTACCAGGTCTCAAATTGTATTATAAAGTAGCAGCTATCAAAATGATCTGGTACTGGCTAAGAAACTAAGTGGAGGACCAGTGTAATAGATGAGACACTTCAGCATGCAATGGTAAATGACCATAGTAACCTAGAGTTTGAGAAACTCAAAGATTCAGGCTTTTTGGAAGAACTCACTATTTGACAAAAACTGCTGGGAAAACTGGAAAACAGTATGGCAGAAATTAGACATAGACCAATGCTCCATTGAGTCCTGGTCTTCCTTCAAGGCATAGCTCAGTTGACACTTCCTTTACAAATCCTTTCTTAATTTCCTCAACTCTGGTGTTCCCTGTTACTTTCAGGATCAAATATAAAATCTACGACTTGGTTTTTAAAAGACCTTCATAATATGACTCTTGCCTACCTTTCCAGTTTTCTTACATGATACTTCCCCTCCCTCTCTACTCTGTGATCAGTAACCCTGGCCTCCTTAAAGAAGGCATTCTTTCTCCCAGCTCTGAGCATTTTCTCTGACTGTCCCCTATGCCTGGAACTCTTCCTCCTCATCTCTGCCTCCAGACTTCCCTGGCTTCCTTCAAGTCTCAGCTAAAGTCCCATCTTCTGCCAGAAGTCTTGCATAGTCCTTCTTAATCATAGAGCCTTCCCTCTGAGACTTCTCTCAGTTTATCCTGCATATATCTTGATTCTACATAGTTATATGTTGTCTCCTTCCTTCACCTGTGAGTTCCTTGAAAACAGGAAATTGCTTTTGTTTTGTGGCTTTTTTGGTATCCCTAGTACTTAACCACAATGCCTGGTACATGGTAGAAACTTAACTACTAATTTAGTGA
Organism: Gracilinanus agilis; assembly: GCF_016433145.1. NCBI lineage: Eukaryota > Metazoa > Chordata > Mammalia > Didelphimorphia > Didelphidae > Gracilinanus > Gracilinanus agilis. The sequence goes on from NC_058130.1 coordinate 683,895,011, forward strand.
ATGACTTTCCCTCTTGAAATTATGTTTTGAAATTTGTTTGTATATAATTTGTATTTACTTCTGCATATATTGTATTTCTCCAGTGAAATGTACATTCCTTAAGAGTTCTTTTTGTTTGTTTGTTGTTTTTACCCACTGCCTAGAATAGTGCCCAGTAGTAGTAGGGACTTAACAATTGTTAGATAAATTAGACTGAAATTGAAATTAAATTGAAAACCTGATGCCCAACAGAATATTTTCTAGATTCTGCTATTACAGCAAATAGATTGATGAATGGATTTTAATGAAGACACATGGTTAGAGAAGTGCCATCACTACTGAACCATAGATAAAAAGGCAAACTCTAGTTGTACATTCTCTCTCTTTCAATTCCTGAGGCCTCTCCCTCTCCTAATGATGGAAGCCTTAACTTTGGCTCAGTTTGTGATCAGGCCGACTGAGAATGTGTTAGGTACATAAAAGAAGCCCTTGCCAATTTCATTAATCCAATGATGAATAACTAATGCAATACAATTATAAATTTCATTATAATATTTTAATGGATTACAGGTAGAGAAAATTATCTTAAAATTAATCAAAATTTCTCAATACAGTGGTTCACAAACTTTTTGGTCTCTTTACATTCTTAAAAAATTTTGAGGTTCCTAATGAGTTGTTTCTTATGTGGGTAATATCTATCAATATTTATCATATTAGAAATGAAAACATCTTAGTATTATTTTAAAAATAGTTTAGATCTCATAAATCCTCTGTAAAGGTCTCAGAGACCCCTAGGAATCTTCAGACCACACTTAAAAAGCCCATTATTCTAATATCACAGTTTCTCTTCCTACCTTCTTTCAAGGAATAAGCATCATCCTGACCTTCATCTCTGGGCCTGTTCAGGAAAGCGGAAAGACCAAGATCAAATAGCTGTTGGGATAGAGAAAAAAATGACAGTGCAAGACACTGTTAATCTAGAAGAACGGACATGTCCTGCTCAGAATCATAAAGAGACTCCTAGCTTGCCAAGAAAAATGGAAGGAACATATATTACAAGTGAGCACAGCTACCAGAAACCACAAAATTTTGTTCAGGATTGTAAATCATCTGATCCTGTGAGCTCTGATGATGAAGACGTTAGTAGTTTTGAAGAGGAACAGGACTTTCACACAGAAGATAAAAACTGTTTACAATTTTCCATAAAAGAAGATGGTATGAGTGAACAGGTAATTTTTTTCATTTAACTATGACTTTGAAAAAATCAACATTAGAAAAATTCTATGAGAATTCGAACTTAATGAAATGGAGAAATTTGGATTATCTTTACATGGCTCTCTTATACACGTAGAGAATATACAGAATAGAATTTACTTACCAAAATTAAATTGATGGTAATTTGATTAGAAGAATAGTAAGGAAAAATATTGGTTCTGATCCTGGAAATCTGAAAGAACCACTCAATTGTATTTTTTACATAGAGTTTCATTAGTTTCCTTTAAAGGTACATTGCACATTAAATTTATAATAGCATACCAATTCTTGAACATCTTACCAGGAGGAGAACACTAATTGTATTATTTTTGTATGAGAATTCTTTTCATGCAAATACTGAGGTACCTACTATAAGAATGCCCTACCTAACAAACTTTATTGATTTCCTTGGAAATGTTAAAGAGATAAATTAATTATGTAGAAGCAAATTTAGCAATGGATGATTGGCCAAATAGCTATACAGCAAGGGTTCTGAGATGATAGGTGACACTTGCTTATCCTGTATTAATGTCGCAAAATCACTTTGGTGGTATAATTTAACAGAGTAGGCCTTTCTTTCATATCCTGTAAGTTGGATTTATAGAAATTCAGACATTATTAAGCCTAATCAGCAATCAGAACAAGGATGATGGCTTAATCATAGGAATGTAGATGTAGAGCTGAAAGAGATGTTAGAGAGAGACCATCTAGTCTAACCTCCTCATTTTATAGATAAGAAACTTGAGACTTGTCAGAATTTAAATAACTCACCCAAGGTTTCATACCAGGTGGTAGAACTTGGATTTGAAACTGTATCATCTGACTTTATCAGATACTTCTGACATCTAATGATTAATAGAAGGTAAAGTCCTTTGGGGCAGAGACTTTTTATTTTTGTCTTTTTAGCCTCAGAAATAATTTGTCAGTTTTACTAGGGACAGTTGGTTTTCCAGAAAAATTTGATGGAATAGCAAATGACTGACCATTATTGTAGTGAGAATTCATAATTTTATAGTGGGATTTTACTATAAAGATACATTTAGATGTTTTTGGCAGAGGTTGGTGTAGTATAACCTTATAAAGAATAGGCAAATCTGGAATGCCAGTCTGCAACTCATATTTATATGTTAGGTTTAATATTAAGATTCTTATGGTAAGTGAAATAAAAGTCATAATTTAAAGCCCCAAACTTTAGTACTTTATGATTTTACTTACAAAAAAAAGAAATCACCTTGCTCTTAAAATAAGGCCTTTGATGATTAGAAACAAAAATGTTTATATTCATTGAAATAATATACTTTTTGTTATTATTTCAGACTACTTATAATTGCCTAGAGCAATGATGGGCAAACTTTTTAAAGAGGGGGCCAAAGGAAAGGAAATGCTCATCTGTCAGTCTGTTTCTAAGGCAACTCTTTTGAAATTTCATTGTATTGTATCCTACTCTTGTATTTTTCAGATTAGGAATAATGTCACGAGGCTGGATAGAACATTTCAGGGGACCGCATATGGCCTGCAGGCCGTAGTTTGTCCATCATTGCTCTAGGGCATAGTTTGAGCCTTTTCCAAAACCTTAATGTTGCTATTCTATCAATCAGTGGTATTGGCAAAAGACAATTATAGATAGAAAACAATCATTAGCCAGATTTAAATAAATGTATTGATAGAGAGAGGTAGGTACCAGTTGATGTTTGTTAGGTAGGTAGATGTTAACAGATAAGTAGATAGATGTTGATAGGATGGATTGGTTGAAAAATAGGTTCATGGCAATAGGTAGGTAAATATTAATAAACAGTGATGCAAAGTAGTTCCCCTAGAAGAGAAAAAACTTTGATAGAAATGCCTAGAATATATGATGAATCTATGAAGATAAGCCCTGATAACCAAAGAAATAGTACCAAGATCTGTGTTTATCTTTGTCATAGCTCCTCATGATCCATGAATTTAAAGCTGCTTAATGTCTGCTTCCCCTAGAATTCATGACAAGCTCTGGCTCCCTCTGTATATACTCAGTATATACCGGCACAGACTTTCCCCACTTCAGGCCACCCCAAATTGTTTCTTAGGTTGGGCAGGGAGGGTTCTGGGTTGTGGTTTGTGTGTATAGCTTATTTTCCTTGAATCAGACCAAACCAGGCCCGCAAGGATGGAAGTAAACAGAATTATATGTTTTTGTTCCTTGGGGCATAAGAAATATTTCATCAGGTAAAATAGATTTGCTGGTTTTCTACTCCTAATATGTAAGTTATTAATAATCACTGTTGTTACATTAGAAGTAGATGTGGCTGCCTTTCTCTTTCTTGAAATCTCAAACTAAGTTAATGTGAGGTGGTAGGTAGATGCTGCTGAGGTAGGGAATTGCTGACAGTTAATGAGAAGTGAAGACATAGGTTTTGGTATATACTAAAAGAAGTGATTTTGCAGACCACATAACCCAGTCTATATACAAACAAGAATATATACTTTTTCCTGGATTAGTGATTATTTAGCCTTTAAAAAATCAAGTGAATTAGTATCTACTTTAGGATCTGGATCACAGTAATTATAAGGAAATTTTTCCTTTCATCAGCTCTGCAATTTTCTGCAACTTCCAACTTCTTGTTCTTTCTAGGGCCAAGTAGAATAAATCTAATCCCATTTCTATGTGATAGTCATTTAAAAATGTTAAGACAGCTATCTTATCTGCACTAACTTCTTTTCTGGAGACTATCATCTGTAATTGCTTCAACTCATTCCCATCTAGTGTGATACTGAAGCCCTTCCCTATCCTAGTATAAAGGAGCATCCTGGTTCAGTAGAAAGAGCCTCTGGAGCCAGAGGACTGGGGTTCTAATCCTGACTTGCATGTTCACTACTAAAGTGTCCTTCTGCACTTGCTGTTAGTTCCTTAGACCTCAGATTTCTAATATGTAAAGTGAGAAGGTTGGACTAGATAGCTTCTAAAGTCCCTTCTGGATTTAGATCTATAATCTTGTGACTTCCTTAGATTTCTTTCCAGTTGTACCAATGCCCTCCTAAAATATGGTGTTTGAAAATTAACACAAGGCAGTACTTCTTTTATCTAGTAGGTGTAGTTGATTTTTTTTTAAACCTTTACCTTCCATATTAGAATCAACACTATGTGTTAGTTGCCAGAGAGAAGAGTGGTAACGGATAGACAGTGGGGGTTAAGTAACTTGCTCAGGGTCACACAGCTGGGAAGTGCCTGAGGTCAGATTTGAACCCAGGACTTCCCATCTCTAGGTCTGGCTCTCAATCCACTAAACCACCCAGCTCTCTCCGATGCAGATGATTTTTTGAACCCATAGGTAAGACTTAATAATAATTCCTATTAAGTTTTTGTCTTATTAGGGTCAGTCCAACATTTTTACTTGTGTCAAGATCTTTTTGGGTGTTGACTATTTCATCATGTGTTCTATTCATCACTTTTAGTTTTGTGTCATCTGCAAATTAATAAGCTTTTCATCTCTAGTTTTTCCCAAGGCACTGATGAAATTATTAAATAACACAGTGCCAAACACAGATCTTTGAGGCTGTCCAGTAGATACCTCTTTTCTAGTTAATATCAGTCTATTAATTTCTTCTTTGGATCTGGCCACTCAAATGCTTCCCGAGCCATAGAATAAGTACTATTATCTCTCTATATTTTCCAAAAGAACAGCAAAAGTTAGGGGGTGGCCAGATTGCCCAGTGGATAGAGAGCCAGGCTTGGAGATGGGAGGTTCTGTGTTTCAATCTGTCCTCAGACCCTTCCTGGCTGTGTGACCCTTAGCAAGTCACTTAATCCCTATTGCCTAGCTTGTACCACTCCTTTGTCTTGGAACTAATATACAGCATTAATTTTAAGATGAAAGGTGAAAGTTTAAAAAAAAAAAAGAATAGCAAGGATTGGTCTAAACTTTGCAGTTTAGGGTTTTCTTGGCAATGATACTGGAGTGGTTTGCCTTCTCCAGCTCATTTTACAGATGGGGAATCTGAGGCAAACAGCATTAAGTGACTTGCCCTGTGTCACACAGTGGGGAATCATTTGAGGCTAGATTTGAACCCAGGACCTAATGGTCTCTAGGCATGATGCTCTATCCACTTAATCATCTAGCAGTTCCCTTTTAATGATTTTCTTGGAAGGCAGTTTTTCTTAGAGAGAATCCAAGCTACAAGGTCTTGAAAAGTAAAGTAGTAAGAAAATGAAAATATATTTAGAAAACTTTTTTAGTAGTTTAAAAAGAAAGGGATGAGAGATACATGATAGGATGACAATTTTAAGAGAAGATTGTTTAAGGATAAGAGAAATCTAAGCATGTTTTTAGGCAGTCAGGAAGGAGTCAGTGGGAAATTCTTAAAATAAACACAAGAAGGAAATACAGCTTGTATAGTATCTTGACTACATAATTAGGGCATGACATATCTATGTAAAGTAGTACAAATTCTGAATTGTACTGTTTGAATCAATGGAGACTTCAGAATACAAATGAACAAGGTTTACTTGAGCAGATAGACATAGGCCCACTAGCACCGATCCTCCCACCCCTCGTCTTCAAAAAACTACAGTCACTTGCATTTACCACCAAGTTGAACATTTTGTACATGAAGCTTACAAAGGATTGCCATGTATGTGGAGGCATCTTGCTAATATGGGCATGTAATCTAGTTGACTATTTTAGACAGAAGGTGGTGCTCAAATCTTCCTTTTTCTAAAACTAGTAATACTTAGAACTGTAGATGTAGCAGTTACTCTTTATACAACAGATAGAAAGATTCAATTCATAAACAGCCTTCGAAGATCTACTCCATAAGATTACCATGCTAGGCAAATTGTATGTCAATCAGATTTAAATAAATTGATGCATTTTTTTCACTGACTTTAAAAAAAAAGAAAAATTTCCTTCAGTTTTGATTACTTTTAATAAATGGTGTCTCCTCATCCTTTTGACAATGAATAGGTGAAGAGTCATTATTTCTAGAATAGTGAATCGTATAAAGTGCCTTTTAGTAATGTCAAACACATGCAAACTTCTAGTGGTGATACCTGACTTTTATCTTGTCTCATTTCATCTTCACAACAACTCTGTGAAATAGCTACAATTATTATCCCTATTTTAAAGGTGAAGAAATCATGAGAAGCCAAATGACTTGTCCTGTGTCGGTCAGTGCTGTAGTTGTCTAAGATAGAATTCAGACTCATATCTTCCTGTCTCTAAGTGCTACACTCTAAATTATGCCACCTAAATGTCTTGATATCTTACACTTGTGGTATCTACAGTATAATATCTTACACTTCAGGGTTTTCACAAATTCAGAAAGGATTTCATAATTCTGATTTTATTTGTATAAACATATGATATTTAATAGTAAAGTTTAATATAGCATATAAGGCATCTGTTTATGATGTACATTGGTTAATACATTATGCAAGGGGATGAGTCTCTCTCTCCTCCCCCCCCCCCCCCAAAGCCTGAGATTTCATTAATTTAAGGAACCCTTGGTTAGGGAATTCCCTCCAGCAGTTTTTATGGTCCTAGAGAGGCTTAGAGGGGCTAAGAAGCTAGGGGATTTGTGGCTTGGTCCTGATGTGAGAAGAGTTCAGAGGTCTAATTCTTCCTTATTCCTAGCTCTCAGAATGCTTCCTGGTGCTGGAGATAGAGAGAAAAAATTAAAAACCTCTCTCTGTTCTAATGGAGCTTATATTGTCTTGGGAAAGGGAGGAAGAGCATAATAATTTTTCTCCTCTTTGTATTCTTTATATTCATTCACATTGCCCAAATAGTTTTATAGTCTTACCTGCTGAGGAAGAATGTTTGTCTGAATTAATGAGAAATGTAAATTATAACTAGAATTAGTCATTTAATTCAGAAAATTTGTTAAAGAATGCTTTCTGTGGCTAGACACTATGGGAATGGGGGAATATCAAATGTCTGATAACTATCTTAGCTTTGAGAACCTTACAATCTAGTTTGATCTTAGACACACAGACACATGTCTTAAGTTTGAAAAGTTTTAGTGCTATTCTAAGCTTTAATAAGTTAACTAAAGATCAGAACTGTACCACAACTTGGAATACCTTGTATTACAAAATAATAAACCTACATTTAATCAGAGTTTCTCAAAATATTTTGAATGAGTTTTTAGCAAATAATAATAATACTTGATTATTATGTGATTTATGCTTTTCAGAGTGCTTTCATATTATTTTGTTTCTCACAACCACCATATGTGATAGGCAGTGCACATACTGTCCATGAGGGATCCAATATAAGTATTCTCATCCACATTTTATAAATGAGTAAACTGAAGTGATTGCTTATATGATTTACCATAGTCAAGAAAATTTTAGAAGCCAGATCTTCTGACTCTTAGTTAAATACTATCTACACTCTACCATGGCACACTTCCACTCCAGGTATTTCAACTTCATATTATTTCTTGTGCTGTTTGTTATGATATTGGTTCAAATATGGGGCACTTCCTACAATCTAGCTTACATAATAAATTCGTGCTTCCCATGATCTATGATTTCATCAGGGTGGATGCCACCTCCACTGCAAATTTGAATGGCTTTATACTTTTTTTTTAATGGTTTTGCAAATTGGGAGGTAGGTAACATTTTGGTAATGAGTATGAACTTAGCTTGTGTGGTCTTCGGTCAATAGGAGACATTGTTGAGCCTCAACTCTAAGCCATTTCAGCTCAGTGTGGGACAGAGAAAAGTTTATACTGTACCCAGTCTTTGAGATCATGTCATGCTCACAACATAATGAAGCTTTAGATTAGAGTATTAGTGGTGAGAGTATAACCTCAAATTATAGCATTTTTTGCCATATATATATTCTATTTGAGCTCATTCTATTCAGGGCTAGTGTCTTATCTCTCTGTCTTTCTATATATCTCTCATTCTCTGTATCTCACTCTCCTTTCCTTTGAAAGAAATCTCCTATTTTTGTAGAGGGTGTGTGGCCTATATTTTAGACCATTATGGTGATCATGCTGCATAACTTGGAGGGAAGAAAAAATTAGTGAAACTTTTGAGGAAGATTAATTAGTCTGATTTAAGTGATACTTCATATAGCAAAGTAAAATCAAAAAAGAAAAACTGCTTAAACTATAAGTAGATAAAAGCTGGCTAATTTAATATGTATCTTTTATTTAGTAATTTTCTCAACGAATTCTCAAGTCATGTATTCATCCATTGGAACATAATGAGTGCTTATACCAAGTGAATAGGGAAGATTTAGTGTTTCTTTCAGCTTCTAAAATGAAGCTGTAATTTAACTACCATTTTTTTTTTATCAAGTTTGGGAGGCCAGGCTTGAGAAAACATTTTGGTAGGGTAGTTTTTTTTTTCCTCTCTATATTGCAGTGTTACTTAAAATGAGTTGAATTTCTTCTCCAATTTTTGTACAGAGACCACGATGCCCAATAGTTTCAAGATATGCATTAAAATGCACTAAAATGCACATTGCTGAGGTATTTTTGTGACTTAGAATGACATGTTAGGTATTTGAATCAGAGCTAGAATTAAAATAATAAAATGGAAGCTATTTTTAAAAAAGTCATTTTTATTTCTTCTTAATGATCCTGTGGAAAAGAATTCAGCAGAAGGGAATACATTATTCGTCTATAATGAAAAAAGAAATACAGAAGAAAAAGGAGACTCTCATCTTCAGTGGCAGCTCAACCTTCTCACACACATAGAGAATGTCCAAAATGAAGTCACCAGCAGGATGGATCTGATTGAAAAAGAAGTTGATGGTAATTTGAGAAAAATCTAAATACAACAAATTTTTCTCCAGTTATTTGTGTTATTACTAAGTAGTTATTTTTCAATGTCATCAGAGAGTAGATTTTTGCATGATTTCTTTTATAAGCACCATTGTCACACATTGTACATAGTAGGTAGTCTTTATTGATTTGAACCAAAATAGCAGTTCTTTTAGCAGGATGAATCTTACAGGTCTGAATATAATGATGAAACATCACAACTTTTATCATTGTTTTTATTAATATCTTTCAAAAGTTAGCATTTGCAAATATTTTACATTTTTTGTCTATAAGAGCTTTCATCTTTGTATTATTATTATCAATGGTTTATTTTTAGAAAGAAGAGAACTATACCAGAAATAAATAACAAAAGGATATTTTGTTTTTTTTCTTTTTATTGCAGTAATGTTGCAACTACTATTACAGGGAAATGAATGGAGGAAGGGTCTTATTATAGCTAAGAAATAATATAGTGATAATACTAACCCATGACATTTTAATGGCTCTTTTTAGTTTCTCAGGCACTTTAACATGCATTTTATTTGATCCTTACACAACCCACAAGACAGTTATTATTAATTAACCATGTTTTGTAGATAAGGAAATAGAGCTTTGAATAGAATTGGAATATTGTGATTCCTAATTCAGTATTCTTTCTACAATGCTTTACTTGTAATGCAACACCCTGTAGGTGGTGTTACTATGTTTGGAAAAGTATACTTCTGGCATTTCAAAAAGTCACCTCTGCTATTTTTCCCTTGCTTTACTATAATTATATTCACTCACAAAGGAGACTTTAAGGTAGTGTAACTAAAAGCGTGGAGACAGACAGTACTAAACTGGATTTTATAATAAGTTAGAGAAGATTAAAGATATTCCCAATATAACAGCTGTGATCTGATTCTATGAGGGATTTTCCATTTATTTTTCAATGTAACCCTTAATCTATTTAACTTTGGAGAAAACGTGAATTTTTTTGGACAAACTGCTATTAATGAGAACATGGATTTTTATTCATTTTTTAATAGTTTAGAAAAGAGATCATAAGTAAAGCAGCTAAAGAAGACTCTTAGGACATTTTTAAGTTCACCTTTCTTCCATTATGAAATTTTTTGAGGGGTGAGGAGATTAAAGGATTTGCCTTGATACTACATTAATTAAATATAATGCAAGTTTTCAAATTCATGAAAGGTGTTGAGGAGGGTGGTGATTTTCCATTTCAGCTGTAACAAAGGAAAAAGTTAAGATGCTTATGTGACTTTTTTCAAATACTAAGATACCAAGGGAAATTGCATTCATTTAGGGCTGGGCACCATTTGAAAAATAGTAAACCTATCTTTACTACAAGGGTGTTAGCTATGTAACTAACTGACCTAACATTTCAATTCTCTGATGAATTCTTCCCGGTGTCATTTAGTTTTCCTTTTTTCTTCTTCCTTTAGTTCTGGAAAGCTGGCTTGACTTCACAGGAGAGTTGGAACCACCAGATCCTCTTACAAGATTACCACAGCTTAAGCGCCACATAAAACAGCTTCTGATTGATATGGGAAAAGTACAGCAAATAGCAACTCTTTGTTCTGTATGACAAAAAGGAAGAAATAAGGAAAAGAACATGATTGTGTACAGCAAAATATATTATCTGCCAGACTGACAATGAATAGTTGAAAGCTTAGTAACTTTTTACTAAGTTTTCTAACTAGAATTTATAATATTAATATAATGGAGCCTCAGAGAGAAAAATGGTTACTAGTCCACTCAAAAAGGTCAATATCTAAAATTATCAAAGTATTTCCTGTGCGAAACCTTCAAATGGTAATTATACGTCCTGAGGATTGATGATATGGGAATATGATCAATACAAAGTAAAACTAGTCAACTGGATCTTTCAGAATTCATTTGCCTGAACCTCAAGATATCGATAAAAATATTTTTCTAAGGTTTTAGTAGAAAGATACAAATTTACAAACCAACATTTTACCCACAACAGAATTCTAGAAAAAAAATCAGAATTCTATAAAGAGTTCTACTGGATTTCTAATATAACACAGATCTAAAAAGAACTGTGTGTAATATGTGATTTATTCAGTGACACAAATGCTTTGGGTCTATAAATTCATACAGGATCATGAACTGTTTTCCTGAGTGACGAATCACAATCAGTTAAGACCACACAAGCTTTACTTCTGGGCAGGATATAGAGGGGTGGTGCTAGGGAAATGTCAAGAAATTGTGGAGTACTTATTTTTCCAAATGATATATTTAAAAAAAAAAAAAAAAAGGAAATCCTCATTGTAGTCATTCTTTAAAAAAAGTGAGAGGCCTATAGTGGTAAAATGTGCCAAATAATGATGATACCACTGGAATGAGAATTTAAGACTTGGAAATTTTGTTTCCCTAAAATCTGACAGTGCTTGCAGTCCATCCAAAATGCTTCTGCATTCGCACACACACACACACACACACACACACACACACACACACACACACACACACTCACACACATCTATGCTTTATATATGTATACATATATACACGTGCATGGAAACATGCATATGTGTGCACATTTCATTGTGTTCACATGTGTATATGAGCATATGAGTATGTACATGCCTACATACGTGCATTCACACCTATTTCTGTTGCAGTATTCAGGGTTCAAACTATTGTTTTGGTCCTGAGTCAGTGTGCTTGGTGTTAATCCTTAGAAACAAAAACTGAATGACCTCAGCTGGGATGAGGAACAATGAGAGCATTAAACCAGTTTGTGGCTGTGGTTTACTAAACTGCTAGATTAAATATGGGGCAACTTGGTTGTTGAAGGTTATTTTTATTTAAAATCTTTTAAGTTTTGGTCATGAATGGACAAACTTCAGAAACCAAAGGCAACTTAGTTGTCATTTAGCTCTTGCTGGATTTTGAGCCTAGGTCCACTGTGTGCCAGTGCTCATACACATTGTTTGCTGCACCCAGTGCTACATATACATGTATGTGTACCTGTGTATGCTTGTTTTTAAACATACACTCACATGCATATGTACATAACATATACATATTTATATCTACACATGTCTAGTTTTATTACCATAGACTATAAGAATTGATGGTTAACATTAAATGTTGCCTTTTAACAGAAAGTTTCTAAAAATTAAAAATGTATGTACAGGTTTTGAAATTTGTAAAAAAAAAAATTTAAAAGACTGTTAAGGGGAGGCTGTTTAACTAATGCTATTAAGATACTTGAACATTTCATGCCTCACTACTGTTTATCAGTTCTAGTGATCTGTATAAATGCATTTTAGAACCGATAGATGGTCAACTTGAATTTACCTTTGAAAAGAGTACACACCACTGTACATTCAAAATATATTTAAATTTGCAAACACACTGTTCTATATGTAAGGTACTGTATGTAAAACTCTTTATTAAAACTATTCCACATATTCTCTATTTTCCACTTTTCGTTTTGCTCTCATATTCTGATGTAAAAAGGTGACTAAAATGATGTGCAGACAGTCACAAAATGTTTTTGTTGCCTTTTGAGATTCTTCAGTTTGAAAAATGTGCCAAAGATAATCAATCATAGAATATGTGTTTCAGTATGATGCATTAACTTTGTCATAAAGCTGTTAACTGAGTAATTAATAGCTTTATCAGAGATGGCATTGCCAGGTAACTGCTGGAAAAAAAAAAGTGTTTCTATTAAAGTAACATATTAGTGCCTATCTTCTATGTCTGGAGTAAATTGCTAGTATTAGCATTTTAAGACTAATAGTTTGTGTTTAAAAAGTAATGGCTCCCATCTTCTTCCTTCAGGGGCTATATTGCTGATAACATGCATTTTACTGCATTATCAAATCAATACTGGTTGCCCTGGACAGCTGAGAAGACCTAATTGTCTTTCAAATTAAATCTTCCCCTTTCTCCAATGAAACCCAAAGTGTGATTATCCTCTTCCCAATTCTTTCCTCACACATAGACACAAGACTCTTATACAAATAGTGATGCTCATCTTCACCTGCAAGTTAAAATCCTACCACAGTTATGTAGCCATCTGGCCTAGCAATTAGGGAAACAAAAATCCCATTTATAAGTAAGAACATTTTTTTGCTGAAAATTTTCAAAATTCCAAGTTGGGCTTTTGAAATTTATCTGTGAGTCAGTCTGTAAAACCATTCACTGAACAAACATTTATTGAGTGCCTGCAATATGTGAGGCAGTAAGTTAAGTGTTTATGGAAAAAAACAGGTAAATGATATATGACATTTCTTCTGAAGAGACTTCTAATGTAGTATGTTGGTGAATTAAGCTATCCATATAGCAATAGTATAAAATTATGTAATAAGAGGTACAAGTAGTTAGTAATGAGAGATCAGGAGAGGATTCCCTTTGTGATGGGTATCTAGGAAGACAATAGAAAGGGTTTTGTAAGAATTAATATATGATAACTTTTAAAATATGGTTTTTATAAGATTTATTAGTAATCTCTAGAAAATAAGGCCTCATGCCATGCTAGCTTAGGCTGTTCAAAAAGCCTGGCGTTCCCTGCCACCACTGTGCTAAAATAGGAAGCAAAGAGGAAGAGGAATGCTAGCCCCTCAATTTTATCCTTCTTTCTGCATCATCATAAAGACAGGAAGCCAGTGGGTTCATAGGAAATGTAGTTCAAAGACCCCAAAATTTCCAATAACACATTCCTCCCTGAGAGCCAAGGAAGACTGGTCTCTCCAAAAAGGCTCTTGTAAACCAAACCAACTTTTAATTTACAGTAATTTGGGGATAAAAAGAGTAAAGAACAAAAATCAATGATCCAATGATTACTAGGTGCATGACAAAAAGCCAATTAGGGGGCAGTCTCCTTTGGCATAAGAGTATACATTTGAAACAAATACATTCAACCACCCACACTTCAGCTGCACCCCAAAGATCATTCTGGATCTTCTTGATGTCATGCAAGTTTCTGCAGACATCTTCATGGTGCCTTTTCAGACCAGTTCACTTTCTGGATTTGGGGAGGTAGCAAGTTTCTTATCCTGAAATTAATTAAACTTTGCATTATAGGATAATACATACCTCCCTAAGGAGAATAACACATTCCCCCCCTGAGGAAGATAGTAACAAACACTCAGATCAGCTAAGCATACATGGCTGAGTTATGGAGGTGTATGAATCAATTGGTAAAAGAAATCCAAAAACATAAAAAAATCCAAATAAAAGAGAAAAAATAACTTGTGGAATGAAATACAAAATGTCATAGTCTTATGTGCAAAAAAGTAAGGAAAGGAAAAATAAACATAACAGGTCCTTCAATCAGGGCCCAATTAAATTGATTTATGTAATTATGCACTTACCCATTCAGAAGCCAGGACTACAGAACGTCTGCCCATTATAAGTGAGAAAAAGGACTAGATTACTGTGTGAAAAGGAAGTGTCATTCCCTGGTCTGATTTACCTTCACTTGGTGATAGGGGGAGCCAGGATGATAGGTACTTGACTAGGATGAAGCTCAGGGAAGGCTTTCCTCTAACATATGTCAGAACAGCCGCAATCTTGAACCCCAAATACTAGGTTCAAGTCCTTTAGTATGGGTGTTGAAGTTCATCAATCCTAACTGAATTAGCTTGGTCTTTTTTGACCTTGTGCTCCCAAGCACTGTGCAGATTCTCATCAATCCCAGCAGGATTGGTTGTTCTCCTTGACCTTGTGTTTCTTTGCACTGTATAGTGGCTCTTTTGTTCCCTTCTCCTAGAATCAGACATAATCATTAATCATAGTCCCATAACGTTTATCAATAAATGACAGGTTTCCATAGTCTAAAATTTTTGGGTGTGCATTAATATAGCAAATATATATTTATATTAAACTTTTTACTGTAAAATAAAAAAAGATTAATATTGATAATATGTTTCAAGTCAAGTACAAAAATGAGAGAAAAAAGAAACTCAAAACTGTATTGCACATACAAGGGACAAGCATAATAAAAAGAATGTTTTAGAAAATCAAAAATAAATAGCTTAGAATCAGTGAAAGGTTTCTCATCCAAACAATGAGATCCGTTTGCTTTTTAAATTTGGCCATGATCCACTGTGTGAGTGCAAATGATTTTCACAAAATAACAGTTTTATTAAAACAATAATATAGTAGATAATACACATTCAAAGAAGTACCAAAATTCCCCAAAATTACAACACATTTAATGACAATAGCAAACAAACCCATCATTATATAAGATTCACATTACTTTCTCTATAGCCATTTGCTGTGTGATATTTAAAAAATCTATGAACTGATGGACACTTGTCACAAGTTATACAGATGTAGCAAATCTTTCAACCTTGGCTGAGGTATTTTTAACAAAATCTATTACTGCTATCATCCAAATGTGGCAGGGAGCCCAGAAAAAAACACAAAGCTGATGAAAAAAACTTTTGGGATTTAAAATATCAGCAAGAATTTAGATCATTCTGGTGGAGTAGAGTAAATTGAAGAGTTACAAATATTAAAAAGTCATTTCAAAGCTACTATACTTCAGAGAAAATCCTTCACACCTCCTGGATGAGATTATAACCCATTACAAGGTAACTAAGCCTCTTGGGCATCTCACTCCCTCTGTTTGGGCCAATAACAGTTTACAGACCTGTCTCCAAAATGTCCCACCCATTTCATGTAGAGCAGAGGACTAAATAGTGAAAAATCACTTCAGATTTCTCATCCATTACATTTTTACAAATGTGGAAGTGGGGAAATAAAATAAAATAGTGCCATAGCACATCTCTTCAAATACCAGTGGACCCTTATTTCTTATTACAAATCCTCTGCCTTCAGAGGCAGGCAAATGATACTAGATATCTAAAATGGTTTCTAAAGACTCCTTAAAATTACTTTAAATTCTTAAATCATTAAATTTTCTAAAAGTTGTATACAATTGTTAAAATAGAATAAAAAGCTATTAAGGCAACATGTGATCTCATAAAAGGGTTTGTGTAAGTTGATTATAAACTTCAACAATGATATTTGCTCTAGTACAAGCATGGGGAGGTATAAATAATATCATGTAACAGAATTTATCTAATAGCTCAAAACACAGTAGATTAAAATGCTTCAGAGTAACATATTAATTAGATTAATACAGATAAACTTTAAAAAAATTTAAACCTTAAATCAGCAAATACAATAATATAAGCAGTGTCAGGGTACAAGCAGCAGTGCAGTCAAAACCCTTTTTACCAATTCCAATAGACTTCAGTATTGTGGAGGGGAAACAAAACTCAAAATAGTTAATAAGCAAACTCCCATATATCTTTAAGATTCATTCCCTTCCCCAGTATTTATCATCCATATGAATTTTGTTTGTCACAGCTACGAATTTCATCTTAGTGAGGGAGAATTCTGCACTGAGCATAGTGTAAAGGAATCCCAAATTGGATATATTTTACAGTCTGGGCAGGCCCAAATGGCAGTGGGTTGTAGGGAGATGACTTTCTCCCCTGAATCTCAGGCAAGATAATCACAAGGACCAGTGCACTCAGGAATGGTAGGAAGAAAATGCGTAGCTGTTTGAAGTAAGTAATGCACTGCTCTTCCATAGAGTAAGCCATGCTCACAATTTTACTTCCTGTTTGGAAGAATAACCTTCTTTCTCCTTCCCCTTTGGGGTAAAACACTAGGAGCCATGTGCTATCTAAGTCACATGGACAGGGAGTTAGAGTGAGAAATTCTCTTCAGGTAAAAACCCCTTTAGGAGGCTAATTATAGTCTAAGAGGAAACATAGCCAAGCTTCCAAGGCAAGCAGTGAGCAAACTCTTAGCTGTTCACAATGAAAAAGAAGGGGGGTTATACTGTCCAGCCTCCATAGATCAACTTTAATCAGCAGTGGCAGGGGCATCAGGAAGGGCCAGAATCTGGGATTGGCAGCATCAGCAGCTACAGCTCAGATTCCAGGGTGTGGGCATCTGGTGGTTGAAGGATCAGGAACAGAAGTAGCAGAAAACAGTAGCTGGAGCTATCAGCTTTGCTAAATTTCTCTTACCTAGGCTATCTTAAAAATGAGAATTCTTTCTCCAATTTTGGTGGTTGCCAAGTTGTAAAAATTAAAATGAACAGATAAAGATAACTTTAAAAATATCATAGTTTTTATAAGATTTATATATCTCTAGAAAATAAAGCCATGTGCCATGCTAGCTTAGGCTGATCAAAAAGCCCACCATTCCTTGCCGCCACCATGCTTAAACAGGAAGCAAAGAGGAAGAGGAACACCAGCCCCTTAATTTTATCCTCCTGTCTACGTCATCACGTAATGACAGGAAGTCAGTGGGTTCATGGGACATGTAGTTCAAAGACCATAAAATTTCCAATAACACAGTTTCGATGGAACCATGCTTTGAAGCCTGGAAAGAATTCCTACAGGCAGTATTCAATGAAGGTATAATAACCACCACTTAAATAGCACTTGAAGATATATAAAGTGTCACTTATTATTCCTTGCTATGGCTGCATGGCCAGTCCACGTTTTCCCATCGTGCCTTCAACAATGTCCCTTTTGTCACTCCTAGGGAGTAAGTAATCCTTAAGAATATGTTGCAGTCTATTTGAACCCACAGCATTTCTCTGTTGTTTTTCAAATCATACCCAATTTTGATTTTCTGAAGACTGTGGTCAGCTAATAATAGGAGACAACTAGGGGACTCAAAGGATCAAGGGCTGGGACTAGAGTCAGATAAACCTGAGTTCAGATATGACCTCAAACACTTCCTAACTGTGAGACTTTGGGAAAGTCACTTATGATTGCCTGACAAAAGGATCCATTGAATCCATTGTAGAAAAAAAAATGGCAAACTGCTCCAGTATCCTTGCCAAGAAAACCCCATGGATAGCGATGGTCCATGGGCTCATGAAAAGTCAAGCTATGACTGAACAACAACAACATGGTATGCCAAAATGAGTAACCATAGAGGACAATCGGGAAAGCATTTGCTTTTAAAATATATCTTTTTTTTTCTTCTTGTAGTCAGGGAACTTCTTAAATATAGTTTAAATGAATTAGTAATCTAAATCAATGGAGAAAAGTTCCACATTGAAAGTGCCCTGTGCTAAGGAAATCAATGTGCAGATCAAAATAATATATAAATACATATATTTATATGTGTGTGGTTTCCATGATCTTTTCCATCCTTTAAATATCTTCCTCTCCCCCAGATATCTTGTAAAATGATCCTTCAGTGCTTTCAAGATTGTATTGCCTCCACCATGATTTTCTTTGGTATGTACTTGTACATGAAGTGATTCTCCACTTGAAATTAAGTGTCATATAGTATGCTGGGAACCAAAGTGTTAAAATGTGAAGACCTCTGCTTTTTGAGAGCAAGGACTGTTTTGGTATTGTCTTTATCCTCAGCATTTAGTATAGTGCCTGGAAAATAGGCTTTTAATGAATTGAATTAGGATTAGAATGTTGTGTTTTTAAACATCATTAATAAAAGAAATAGATGATTACAGAAAAAAAGACACATAGATGCCGTGTTATGCTTTTTAGTTTCATCTTTGCTCTTAGAAAGACATAGCTCAGTTGAATCTCACAATAAATTTTTTAAATTTTTTAAATATTTATCATTTAACATTCTTGTCTCTTTAAAGTGAATCCTAAATTCTATTCTTAAGTCCAACACCTTCCTCACCCAATGAGAAGGCAAGCAAAATGATATTAATTTTACTTGTGAAATTATACAAAACATATCCCAGATTAGCCATATTGCAAAAATATTTTTTAAAAATTAAGACAGAAAATTATACTTCAATTTACACACAAAGTTTATTAGTTGGCTCTCTGGGATTCCTCTAGTTCTTCTAGGTCATCAGTTCATCTAGATCTTACCATGTTTTTTCTTAACCACCTCCTCTTCATTTATTATAGCACGATCATAGGCCACTACTTGTTCAGCCATCTCTAATCAATAAACATCCTCAAATTCCAATTCTTTGTCATCACAAAAAGTACTGATATAAAAATGTTTGTACATTTAGATTCTTTTCCTTTTCCTTTGATCTCTTTGGAATGCAGACTTAGTAGTGGCAGGGGTTTACAAACTAATGATAGATCAAAATTTATTAGCATTTGTAAGACATTCAAATTTTTTTATCCTCAAATGTAGTGCTTACACTGTTAATACAAACAGATTACCACTTTCTTTCATAATCCATTCCTCACATTTTTACTTGCTTAGATATTAGGCCTTATATTTACACCATCAGGTTTTAATTAAAAGCTCCTTCACTTTCAAATGGGCTTTGAATAAAGTCCCTTAACAACTTGTTTTCTCCATATTCTGATCCTGCACTTTTCTCACCTCCTTCTACTTGGTTTCATGAATCATATTTCAGAATGAACATCACACCACTAAGTATTATTATTACTTTTAAAGTATGCCCAATTAGACAACATCCGGACAGAGACCTCTAAGATCTCAAGCAATTTCACAGTAAAAACAGTATTATCCATTGCATTTCCAAATAGAAAGTTTCAACAATTTACATAATTCCTTTAAAGTTATAATCCAAACCCAAGAGTCTAGGGTTAAAAAAGAATTTATGACTTAAATATTAGCTCCAGTACAGATACTTATCAAATTTATAGCAGGCATTCATTTTATCCATCATATATATTGGAAATATGAGATAACTTCTCATTAGATAACAGAATTAGCAAAGTTCCTAATATATGCATTTTGTACAAATCACATTGAAAATTTCATATGGGATTATTTTATATAAGACTTTTACATCCAATCCATGAAATGAGGACAGTATATATGTTGTAAATTCTCCTATTCCATGCAAATGGAAATTCCTCGAGATCAAGAGTTTAATCCAATCCAACATTAACATTTATTAAGCATCTACCAGGCATTCTGCTAAGTGCTGGAGATGAAATGAACAAAAACAAAAGACAGTCCTTGACCTTCCAGTCTGATGGAGGGAGACAACACCTAAAAAGATATAAGAAAGTGGAGGGGTATGTTGGTACATGGACTTGAAACCTGGCAGAGTAGCACATGCAGAGTGGAGTTGTCTCTGTCTCCATGACTCAGCTCCTGAGCACAGAATAGGCACTGGGGAGTTTTAACTGATTTGAATTAAGCTGGGCTGAACTACTCCATTTTGACTTGGTACCTGTTGTATATATGAAAGAAAAGAAGTTGGAGGGGGAAAAAATGACTGAAACCACCAGGGTACATACAGAAGAAATCTGAGCAATAAGGTATGGATGATGCTTTTGGACTTGTAAAAAAATTGGATTTAAGTGAGGCAGAGTTGTGCAAAGGTATTGATCTTATTCTCCCTTCTAGGTTCATTAAAGTCCAGAGGCAGGACAGAAGTCAGAATGACTGGGGCTGGCCTGGGATGCACTAGATGATCTTAGCATCCTTGATGTCTGAATAAGCTCTCCATGTTCCACAATACCTGCCTTCATGGCCCATTGGAACAAATTCTTCTTATCTGCCCATTCTGCCAAGAAAGTCTTCACGTGCTTCTAGTAGACACCCCCCTCCACTCAACTCACTGATGGGTTCAAAGACTGTCCATTACTCTCAGCTTGGTTTTATGGGGGTGCTGCTGCTCATTCTATAGCTTCTTGGAATTACAGGTGACAGTTGGATGGCAGGTAGACCACCAAAGTGAGTGAGCAACCTTGAAAAAGGTGTTTGGAAGCCCTCACGCCAGAACTACTAGTCTTTTCTGATCACAATACTATGTAAAAAACTCAATGCTCAAAGATGATGATGTAAAAAAAAAAAAGACAAAACTGGTCCTGTCCTCCAAAAAGAATCATAATCTACTAGAAAGCTATGGGATGTACACAGATAAGAACATATAAAATAGTTAAAAGTATAATTTTCAGAGGAAAAGGACTGTTCTTTCAAAAAAACAAAACAAAACAAAACAAACACCTTATCTTTTGTCTTAGAAAATATTGGTTCCAAAGCAGAAGAGCAGTAAGGGCCAGGCAACTGGGGTCAAGTGACTTGCCCACAGTGTCCAATGAGCCACCTAGCTGCCCCAAGAGTACTCTTAATAACTTTGAAAATCAGGAATGGCCTTGCTATTGTTTTTAAGAAAGCCTCAAATCCTGGAGATACTTCTGCCTTAGATGAAGATGAGTTCCCCATCCCTAGTGGTATTCAAGCAAAGACTGGGTAATGAGTTGTCTGGCTCTCTGTGGAGGAAATTCTTATCCAGGTTGGACAAGATGGCCTCTGGGTCTCTTGCCATTCTGTCATTTGAGATGTGAAATTCTGAGAGAGGAATTTAGGGAGGGTGTCACCAGAAATGTGCTGAATCATCTTGAAACAGTGGTTTTCATAATGAGAGGCTCTTTCCATCACATACACATGAATCCCATTGTTTGTCTTCCAAATCTTTGGGGTGGTACATTTCTATGTGGTCAAGAGTCTGGAGTTCTGTGGGGCATGTTAAAGAACTCTTGAGTCAGCCAGGCTGTCCAATTATGTTGTTTTAATCTTATACCCTTTGGGGGTTAGCAAGTGCATTGGAGCAGTGAGATCTTTGAATCTGTGGCACTCATTGTATATCTGGTTCAATAGTGTGCCGATATTGGCACAGGAGTCCTTCTCAAAGAGTCAAGGGCAAAGTTTGAGAATTACTGCCTCCCACAGTGAATGTATGAACACGGTTTTACCTCTTGAGAAATCTGAATTCCCATACAGTAGAAGTACTATTCTATCCCAGCCTCACACTTGGGGTTCTTAAGCTAGAGTCCAGGAACTTGTTTTTAAAAAGTATTTTGATAACTGGATTTCAATGTAATTGGTTTCTTTGGGAATTCTCTACATTTTATTTTATGTCTTTGAGAACATTATTTTGACAAGGGATCCATGGACTTCACTGGACTGACAGAGGAATTTAATACACCTCCCCAAAATGAAGAACTTCCGGCTTCAAAAATTGCAGGAAGATACCTTCCGTTATTCTGTTTTTGAAGGAAATCAGTAGGTACAGAACTTAATAGGCACTTATGAAAAGTCAAATTTTAAAGTATTTCTCATTGTGACACCTTTTTGTTATGCTATTGGGGACTTCATATACCACCTGTTCATCTCTATTTCTAACATAAGAATTAATAATTTAAATGAATAATTTCAGGATCCTCAACCATTAGAAAAATGCAAGTGGTGTATTATTATTTCTGACTACTTAACTATCTGAGTATGGAATTTTTTTAATTTTTTAAATTTTTTTATTTAGGCCATCAGATTTTTACTTCTCACTACAACTTCTCACTACATTTTCTGGTAAAGGAACTTGCCTGGATAGCTGGGAATAATTTGCTGTAGGATTCCCAAAGTCTCTTCTCCAAAAGATACAGATCTCTCTGCTCTGTCTCTGACTCTCTCTCTCTCTCTCTCTCTCTCTCTCTCTCTCTCTCTCTCTCTCTCTCTCTCTCTCCCCCTCTCTCTC